>NW_026046861.1:187500-190000 GCF_023864275.1 Schistocerca cancellata
AACCTAACCTATGTCACCTTAACCTAACCTATGTCACCTTAACCTAACCTATGTCCCCTTAACCTAACCTATGTCACCTTAACCTAACCTATGTCACCTTAACCTAACCTATGTCACCTTAACCTAACCTATGTCACCTTAACCTAACCTATGTCACCTTAACCTAACCTATGTCACCTTAACCTAACCTATGTCACCTTAACCTAACCTATGTCACCTTAACCTAACCTATGTCACCTTAACCTAACCTATGTCACCTTAACCTAACCCATCTTGCACCTTAACCTAACCCATCTTGCACCTTAACCTAACCCATCTTGCACCTTAACCTAACCCATCTTGCACCTTAACCTAACCCATCTTGCACCTTAACCTAACCTATGTTGCACCTTAACCTAACCTGTGTTGCACCTTAACCTACCTCAATTTGCACCGCAATGTAACGCAATTTGCACCGCAATGTAACGCAATTTGCACCGCAATGTAACGCAATTTGCACCGCAATGTAACGCAATTTGCACCGCAATGTAACGCAATTTGCACCGCAATGTAACGCAATTTGCACCGCAATGTAACGCAATTTGCACCGCAATGTAACGCAATTTGCACCGCAATGTAACGCAATTTGCACCGCAATGTAACGCAATTTGCACCGCAATGTAACTCAATTTGCACCGCAATGTAACTCAATTTGCACCGCAATGTAACTCAATTTGCACCGCAATGTAACTCAATTTGCACCGCAATGTAACTCAATTTGCACCGCAATGTAACTCAATTTGCACCGCAATGTAACTCAATTTGCACCGCAATGTAACTCAATTTGCACCGCAATGTAATGCAATTTGCACCGCAATGTAATGCAATTTGTACCGCAATCTACCCCCACATTGTGCCTTAACCTAACCCACGTTGTGCCTTAACCTAACCCACATTGTGCCTTAACCTAACCCACATTGTGCCTTAACCTAACCCACGTTGTGCCTTAACCTAACCCACGTTGTGCCTTAACCTAACCCACGTTGTGCCTTAACCTAACCCAAGTTGTGCCTTAACCTAACCCAAGTTGTGCCTTAACCTAACCCAAGTTGTGCCTTAACCTAACCCAAGTTGTGCCTTAACCTAACCCAAGTTGTGCCTTAACCTAACCCAAGTTGTGCCTTAACCTAACCCAAGTTGTGCCTTAACCTAACCCAAGTTGTGCCTTAACCTAACCCAAGTTGTGCCTTACCCTGCTCTGTAATTGGCATATGACACGTTACATTAATGTATTGTCCAACCGCAACCCGCTCAGAATGTTGTGTACACAGCTACGTGTCATCTCCCCATAACAGCTGCATTGCAGTGTGGTACGCCATAGAGACGTGTGGGAGTAATGGACGCAGTGGATGGCGATCAGCATGAGCCGTCTGTTCATGTAGTGGCGCGTGTATGCAGACGTAGTAGTCTCTTCTCACACAATGTGATAGCACGGTGCCCCGCGTTCCACATCTGCGACATGCTACAGAGGCCGGTTGACAGTTGGTCGCGCAATGGACATCACATACGTACGGGGGCACCTTCCACGTGCCCTCTAGTCGGGCACATTTTGTTGCGTGGATGTGAGCGGATGTAGTGTGTCTTGACACCTGACAGGCAGGCATGCAATAATAGTTGACTTTGCAAACGGGGATGGACGTGTACGTTTACTGGTGACGTTACGCAAATGAACAACTGGTAACCCGTTGTGGTGCGGTTGTCCTTGCTGGAGGTACATCTGTGAGGGCAACGATCGGTACAGCTACGAAGCGGTCCCCACCATACCAACGAACGTGAATGTGAATCTGGGTGTGAAGCGATACGCGGCTGTGGGTGGGTGGGACTGTCCCCGGCCGGTGAGGGGGGGCCGCCCGGCGTGCTGGCCGCGCGGTGCGTGGGCGCACGCGCTACAGCCGGCTGGTGGGGGCGCCCAGTGGCAGGCGCGCCGGCCGACGGACGCGGCAGGCGGCGCAGCTGCGCGCCGGGGCACCCTGCGCGCGGCGCCGTGCAGCCAAAGTGGGTCCTCGCCGGCCCGGTGCGAAGCGCGGTGGACATCTGCAGTGTGCTGGTCCGATTGAGGACTGTGTGCGTTGAGGATGCGCCGCCGCCCGGCACTCGGCGCCGCGACGCCGTCTGCTGCTCGGTCGCCCCAGCGGTTCTCGCTGGTGGTTTGTATCGCAGTTGTGCAGACGTGTTGGCACGTGCGCTGTGCTGGGAGAGTTCGCTTCGGCACCCACGTGGGGCCTTTGCCCTTCTGTGGCGCTGGCGTTGGAGCTGCCGGTCACCGTAGGTGGCGCGTGTTGTCTCCCGCCGGCAATGCCACGACAGCACGCTCCCGGGCCTCTGTCGGCAGCGGCAAGCTCAGTTGGGAGCACGGGTGGTCGCACCTAAAGCGTCTACTCGCCTAACTCCGGGCGATTGCGCCTCTCTCGAACCCGACCAAGTACTTAGGACGGCGCTGCGCGCCGCCGGGACCTGAGAG
>NW_026046861.1:200000-205000 GCF_023864275.1 Schistocerca cancellata
ACAATGCCGCCCACAGGCACAACACAGCCATCTTTGGGAATGTGACCAAACTACATTGCCATCCGGCCCAGAAACGACACCTCCATCTACAGGAATCCAACGAAACTACGCCAACCATACCTCCAAAACACGGCACCGCCATCTATGACAATGTGACGAAACCACATGCAATAGCTCCATCTACGCGAATCGGACGACACTACGTCCACCATGTCGAGCGCACCACAAACAAAAATACCGCCACCTGCAGGTCCCCCGCAACATGACCTGCTGCACCGATGATACCGCCATCTATGAGACGCCACGCCGACTACGACATCGCTAGGTCCCACAGTGCCCATTTTCCGACGCCACCCACAAACCCTGCATCATCTGCCCACCACAGGAGCCCCAACGCCTGTGCCTGCGTCGCACGAAGTCGTCGACCGACAATCGCTCCACCCGCACCCGCACGTGCCCCACCCCAACCGCCCAAATCGCAACTCCAGCGGATGAACGGCGGACTCTTCCCGCACTCGTAACGTGCAATCCGCCCCTATATCTTGCGTTTCATGAAGAGTTATATCGAATATGCCATATTCCCGCTGTCCCTATACATGCTGTAAGTAGCTCGCTTGCTACAGCAGCAGCAGCAGCAGCACCACCTCCGCGCGCTTCCCTGGGGGCACTGAACCGCAGGATGCGAGACCCCACGCCCAGTGGCAAACAGGGCTCCTCTCAGAATATAGGCGGTCCCTACCCCTCACAACGATGACGGTGGGAGGGCCGTTTTACGAGACCATTTCCTGCGGTGCCAACGCTGTCGTAGAGCCGATACTCCATCTTTGGTACAAGGCAATCATTCCGCTGTAAATCAGTACGTCACTCGTAGTTCAGTCACCTCACAGCACTGCTCAGTAAACTATGCAGGCCCACATAGATAGATTATGATAGATTATATACGCAAATGCCCCTATACATGCTGAACGTCCGTACACACAAAATGAACCACACGTCAGCCACACACTCTATCACACACTACTCTCTGCCTGTAACAGACACAGATACAACTACTAAGCACCAGCATGGACCAACGTCCGGTGCATCCTATCCGCCACAGTACACCAACTACGCTATGATAACCAGACCGGGAGGTCCAATCATAAAACAGAATACCCCACTCGTCCGACAACCACAATTGCTCAGAGAAGCCACCAACACCCACACATGTCCTACACAGGGGTGCACCCATCACCACCACACTGCCTCGTCTTACAGCACAAACACACTGGCAGGAATGAAACACACAGGTCTGCCGCAACCACAGACACGGCTCGCCCCCTCTCACTGGCGAAAAGCGCATCCCGACGTGACATAACTCCTTTGACACACTGACGCTGCCTCGGGCATCCACGTCCTACGGTCGATATCAACGAACCTCCCCCCCCCCCCTCCCCCCCACAACACGCCATCCCATACCACATTGTGTACCGTACCCAAACCTAACGTGTACTGTACTACAACGCAATGTGTACCATAACACAACCCAGTTTGTACCTTAACCTAACCTATGTCACCTTAACCTAACCTATGTCACCTTAACCTAACCTATGTCACCTTAACCTAACCTATGTCACCTTAACCTAACCTATGTCCCCTTAACCTAACCTATGTCACCTTAACCTAACCTATGTCACCTTAACCTAACCTATGTCACCTTAACCTAACCTATGTCACCTTAACCTAACCTATGTCACCTTAACCTAACCTATGTCACCTTAACCTAACCTATGTCACCTTAACCTAACCTATGTCACCTTAACCTAACCTATGTCACCTTAACCTAACCTATGTCACCTTAACCTAACCCATCTTGCACCTTAACCTAACCCATCTTGCACCTTAACCTAACCCATCTTGCACCTTAACCTAACCCATCTTGCACCTTAACCTAACCCATCTTGCACCTTAACCTAACCTATGTTGCACCTTAACCTAACCTGTGTTGCACCTTAACCTACCTCAATTTGCACCGCAATGTAACGCAATTTGCACCGCAATGTAACGCAATTTGCACCGCAATGTAACGCAATTTGCACCGCAATGTAACGCAATTTGCACCGCAATGTAACGCAATTTGCACCGCAATGTAACGCAATTTGCACCGCAATGTAACGCAATTTGCACCGCAATGTAACGCAATTTGCACCGCAATGTAACGCAATTTGCACCGCAATGTAACGCAATTTGCACCGCAATGTAACTCAATTTGCACCGCAATGTAACTCAATTTGCACCGCAATGTAACTCAATTTGCACCGCAATGTAACTCAATTTGCACCGCAATGTAACTCAATTTGCACCGCAATGTAACTCAATTTGCACCGCAATGTAACTCAATTTGCACCGCAATGTAACTCAATTTGCACCGCAATGTAATGCAATTTGCACCGCAATGTAATGCAATTTGTACCGCAATCTACCCCCACATTGTGCCTTAACCTAACCCACGTTGTGCCTTAACCTAACCCACATTGTGCCTTAACCTAACCCACATTGTGCCTTAACCTAACCCACGTTGTGCCTTAACCTAACCCACGTTGTGCCTTAACCTAACCCACGTTGTGCCTTAACCTAACCCAAGTTGTGCCTTAACCTAACCCAAGTTGTGCCTTAACCTAACCCAAGTTGTGCCTTAACCTAACCCAAGTTGTGCCTTAACCTAACCCAAGTTGTGCCTTAACCTAACCCAAGTTGTGCCTTAACCTAACCCAAGTTGTGCCTTAACCTAACCCAAGTTGTGCCTTAACCTAACCCAAGTTGTGCCTTACCCTGCTCTGTAATTGGCATATGACACGTTACATTAATGTATTGTCCAACCGCAACCCGCTCAGAATGTTGTGTACACAGCTACGTGTCATCTCCCCATAACAGCTGCATTGCAGTGTGGTACGCCATAGAGACGTGTGGGAGTAATGGACGCAGTGGATGGCGATCAGCATGAGCCGTCTGTTCATGTAGTGGCGCGTGTATGCAGACGTAGTAGTCTCTTCTCACACAATGTGATAGCACGGTGCCCCGCGTTCCACATCTGCGACATGCTACAGAGGCCGGTTGACAGTTGGTCGCGCAATGGACATCGCATACGTACGGGGGCACCTTCCACGTGCCCTCTAGTCGGGCACATTTTGTTGCGTGGATGTGAGCGGATGTAGTGTGTCTTGACACCTGACAGGCAGGCATGCAATAATAGTTGACTTTGCAAACGGGGATGGACGTGTACGTTTACTGGTGACGTTACGCAAATGAACAACTGGTAACCCGTTGTGGTGCGGTTGTCCTTGCTGGAGGTACATCTGTGAGGGCAACGATCGGTACAGCTACGAAGCGGTGCCCACCATACCAACGAACGTGAATGTGAATCTGGGTGTGAAGCGATACGCGGCTGTGGGTGGGTGGGACTGTCCCCGGCCGGTGAGGGGGGGCCGCCCGGCGTGCTGGCCGCGCGGTGCGTGGGCGCACGCGCTACAGCCGGCTGGTGGGGGCGCCCAGTGGCAGGCGCGCCGGCCGACGGACGCGGCAGGCGGCGCAGCTGCGCGCCGGGGCACCCTGCGCGCGGCGCCGTGCAGCCAAAGTGGGTCCTCGCCGGCCCGGTGCGAAGCGCGGTGGACATCTGCAGTGTGCTGGTCCGATTGAGGACTGTGTGCGTTGAGGATGCGCCGCCGCCCGGCACTCGGCGCCGCGACGCCGTCTGCTGCTCGGTCGCCCCAGCGGTTCTCGCTGGTGGTTTGTATCGCAGTTGTGCAGACGTGTTGGCACGTGCGCTGTGCTGGGAGAGTTCGCTTCGGCACCCACGTGGGGCCTTTGCCCTTCTGTGGCGCTGGCGTTGGAGCTGCCGGTCACCGTAGGTGGCGCGTGTTGTCTCCCGCCGGCAATGCCACGACAGCACGCTCCCGGGCCTCTGTCGGCAGCGGCAAGCTCAGTTGGGAGCACGGGTGGTCGCACCTAAAGCGTCTACTCGCCTAACTCCGGGCGATTGCGCCTCTCTCGAACCCGACCAAGTACTTAGGACGGCGCTGCGCGCCGCCGGGACCTGAGAGGGTTTCGAGGTGTATTGTGCAGGGGAGCTCAGCCTCCTCCTGTTTGCAGAATAATTGAGCGGACGCTTGCGTGTTCGCGCGGGCCCCTGGGACACACTCCCGGGCGGCCGGCTGCTCAGCTCTAGTTGACGCAGCTCCCTGGTTGATCCTGCCAGTAGTCATATGCTTGTCTCAAAGATTAAGCCATGCATGTCTCAGTACAAGCCGCATTAAGGTGAAACCGCGAATGGCTCATTAAATCAGTTATGGTTCCTTAGATCGTACCCACGTTACTTGGATAACTGTGGTAATTCTAGAGCTAATACATGCAAACAGAGTCCCGACCAGAGATGGAAGGGACGCTTTTATTAGATCAAAACCAATCGGTCGGCTCGTCCGGTCCGTTTGCCTTGGTGACTCTGAATAACTTTGGGCTGATCGCACGGTCCTCGTACCGGCGACGCATCTTTCAAATGTCTGCCTTATCAACTGTCGATGGTAGGTTCTGCGCCTACCATGGTTGTAACGGGTAACGGGGAATCAGGGTTCGATTCCGGAGAGGGAGCCTGAGAAACGGCTACCACATCCAAGGAAGGCAGCAGGCGCGCAAATTACCCACTCCCGGCACGGGGAGGTAGTGACGAAAAATAACGATACGGGACTCATCCGAGGCCCCGTAATCGGAATGAGTACACTTTAAATCCTTTAACGAGTATCTATTGGAGGGCAAGTCTGGTGCCAGCAGCCGCGGTAATTCCAGCTCCAATAGCGTATATTAAAGTTGTTGCGGTTAAAAAGCTCGTAGTTGGATTTGTGTCCCACGCTGTTGGTTCACCGCCCGTCGGTGTTTAACTGGCATGTATCGTGGGACGTCCTGCCGGTGGGGCGAGCCGAAGGCGTGCGACCGCCTCGTGCGTGTTCGTGCGTCCCGAGGCGGACCCC
>NW_026046861.1:212500-217500 GCF_023864275.1 Schistocerca cancellata
AGCAGCAGCACCACCTCCGCGCGCTTCCCTGGGGGCACTGAACCGCAGGATGCGAGACCCCACGCCCAGTGGCAAACAGGGCTCCTCTCAGAATATAGGCGGTCCCTACCCCTCACAACGATGACGGTGGGAGGGCCGTTTTACGAGACCATTTCCTGCGGTGCCAACGCTGTCGTAGAGCCGATACTCCATCTTTGGTACAAGGCAATCATTCCGCTGTAAATCAGTACGTCACTCGTAGTTCAGTCACCTCACAGCACTGCTCAGTAAACTATGCAGGCCCACATAGATAGATTATGATAGATTATATACGCAAATGCCCCTATACATGCTGAACGTCCGTACACACAAAATGAACCACACGTCAGCCACACACTCTATCACACACTACTCTCTGCCTGTAACAGACACAGATACAACTACTAAGCACCAGCATGGACCAACGTCCGGTGCATCCTATCCGCCACAGTACACCAACTACGCTATGATAACCAGACCGGGAGGTCCAATCATAAAACAGAATACCCCACTCGTCCGACAACCACAATTGCTCAGAGAAGCCACCAACACCCACACATGTCCTACACAGGGGTGCACCCATCACCACCACACTGCCTCGTCTTACAGCACAAACACACTGGCAGGAATGAAACACACAGGTCTGCCGCAACCACAGACACGGCTCGCCCCCTCTCACTGGCGAAAAGCGCATCCCGACGTGACATAACTCCTTTGACACACTGACGCTGCCTCGGGCATCCACGTCCTACGGTCGATATCAACGAACCTCCCCCCCCCCCTCCCCCCCACAACACGCCATCCCATACCACATTGTGTACCGTACCCAAACCTAACGTGTACTGTACTACAACGCAATGTGTACCATAACACAACCCAGTTTGTACCTTAACCTAACCTATGTCACCTTAACCTAACCTATGTCACCTTAACCTAACCTATGTCACCTTAACCTAACCTATGTCACCTTAACCTAACCTATGTCCCCTTAACCTAACCTATGTCACCTTAACCTAACCTATGTCACCTTAACCTAACCTATGTCACCTTAACCTAACCTATGTCACCTTAACCTAACCTATGTCACCTTAACCTAACCTATGTCACCTTAACCTAACCTATGTCACCTTAACCTAACCTATGTCACCTTAACCTAACCTATGTCACCTTAACCTAACCTATGTCACCTTAACCTAACCCATCTTGCACCTTAACCTAACCCATCTTGCACCTTAACCTAACCCATCTTGCACCTTAACCTAACCCATCTTGCACCTTAACCTAACCCATCTTGCACCTTAACCTAACCTATGTTGCACCTTAACCTAACCTGTGTTGCACCTTAACCTACCTCAATTTGCACCGCAATGTAACGCAATTTGCACCGCAATGTAACGCAATTTGCACCGCAATGTAACGCAATTTGCACCGCAATGTAACGCAATTTGCACCGCAATGTAACGCAATTTGCACCGCAATGTAACGCAATTTGCACCGCAATGTAACGCAATTTGCACCGCAATGTAACGCAATTTGCACCGCAATGTAACGCAATTTGCACCGCAATGTAACTCAATTTGCACCGCAATGTAACTCAATTTGCACCGCAATGTAACTCAATTTGCACCGCAATGTAACTCAATTTGCACCGCAATGTAACTCAATTTGCACCGCAATGTAACTCAATTTGCACCGCAATGTAACTCAATTTGCACCGCAATGTAACTCAATTTGCACCGCAATGTAACTCAATTTGCACCGCAATGTAATGCAATTTGCACCGCAATGTAATGCAATTTGTACCGCAATCTACCCCCACATTGTGCCTTAACCTAACCCACGTTGTGCCTTAACCTAACCCACATTGTGCCTTAACCTAACCCACATTGTGCCTTAACCTAACCCACGTTGTGCCTTAACCTAACCCACGTTGTGCCTTAACCTAACCCACGTTGTGCCTTAACCTAACCCAAGTTGTGCCTTAACCTAACCCAAGTTGTGCCTTAACCTAACCCAAGTTGTGCCTTAACCTAACCCAAGTTGTGCCTTAACCTAACCCAAGTTGTGCCTTAACCTAACCCAAGTTGTGCCTTAACCTAACCCAAGTTGTGCCTTAACCTAACCCAAGTTGTGCCTTAACCTAACCCAAGTTGTGCCTTACCCTGCTCTGTAATTGGCATATGACACGTTACATTAATGTATTGTCCAACCGCAACCCGCTCAGAATGTTGTGTACACAGCTACGTGTCATCTCCCCATAACAGCTGCATTGCAGTGTGGTACGCCATAGAGACGTGTGGGAGTAATGGACGCAGTGGATGGCGATCAGCATGAGCCGTCTGTTCATGTAGTGGCGCGTGTATGCAGACGTAGTAGTCTCTTCTCACACAATGTGATAGCACGGTGCCCCGCGTTCCACATCTGCGACATGCTACAGAGGCCGGTTGACAGTTGGTCGCGCAATGGACATCGCATACGTACGGGGGCACCTTCCACGTGCCCTCTAGTCGGGCACATTTTGTTGCGTGGATGTGAGCGGATGTAGTGTGTCTTGACACCTGACAGGCAGGCATGCAATAATAGTTGACTTTGCAAACGGGGATGGACGTGTACGTTTACTGGTGACGTTACGCAAATGAACAACTGGTAACCCGTTGTGGTGCGGTTGTCCTTGCTGGAGGTACATCTGTGAGGGCAACGATCGGTACAGCTACGAAGCGGTCCCCACCATACCAACGAACGTGAATGTGAATCTGGGTGTGAAGCGATACGCGGCTGTGGGTGGGTGGGACTGTCCCCGGCCGGTGAGGGGGGGCCGCCCGGCGTGCTGGCCGCGCGGTGCGTGGGCGCACGCGCTACAGCCGGCTGGTGGGGGCGCCCAGTGGCAGGCGCGCCGGCCGACGGACGCGGCAGGCGGCGCAGCTGCGCGCCGGGGCACCCTGCGCGCGGCGCCGTGCAGCCAAAGTGGGTCCTCGCCGGCCCGGTGCGAAGCGCGGTGGACATCTGCAGTGTGCTGGTCCGATTGAGGACTGTGTGCGTTGAGGATGCGCCGCCGCCCGGCACTCGGCGCCGCGACGCCGTCTGCTGCTCGGTCGCCCCAGCGGTTCTCGCTGGTGGTTTGTATCGCAGTTGTGCAGACGTGTTGGCACGTGCGCTGTGCTGGGAGAGTTCGCTTCGGCACCCACGTGGGGCCTTTGCCCTTCTGTGGCGCTGGCGTTGGAGCTGCCGGTCACCGTAGGTGGCGCGTGTTGTCTCCCGCCGGCAATGCCACGACAGCACGCTCCCGGGCCTCTGTCGGCAGCGGCAAGCTCAGTTGGGAGCACGGGTGGTCGCACCTAAAGCGTCTACTCGCCTAACTCCGGGCGATTGCGCCTCTCTCGAACCCGACCAAGTACTTAGGACGGCGCTGCGCGCCGCCGGGACCTGAGAGGGTTTCGAGGTGTATTGTGCAGGGGAGCTCAGCCTCCTCCTGTTTGCAGAATAATTGAGCGGACGCTTGCGTGTTCGCGCGGGCCCCTGGGACACACTCCCGGGCGGCCGGCTGCTCAGCTCTACGGGCGGCCGGCTGCTCAGCTCTAGTTGACGCAGCTCCCTGGTTGATCCTGCCAGTAGTCATATGCTTGTCTCAAAGATTAAGCCATGCATGTCTCAGTACAAGCCGCATTAAGGTGAAACCGCGAATGGCTCATTAAATCAGTTATGGTTCCTTAGATCGTACCCACGTTACTTGGATAACTGTGGTAATTCTAGAGCTAATACATGCAAACAGAGTCCCGACCAGAGATGGAAGGGACGCTTTTATTAGATCAAAACCAATCGGTCGGCTCGTCCGGTCCGTTTGCCTTGGTGACTCTGAATAACTTTGGGCTGATCGCACGGTCCTCGTACCGGCGACGCATCTTTCAAATGTCTGCCTTATCAACTGTCGATGGTAGGTTCTGCGCCTACCATGGTTGTAACGGGTAACGGGGAATCAGGGTTCGATTCCGGAGAGGGAGCCTGAGAAACGGCTACCACATCCAAGGAAGGCAGCAGGCGCGCAAATTACCCACTCCCGGCACGGGGAGGTAGTGACGAAAAATAACGATACGGGACTCATCCGAGGCCCCGTAATCGGAATGAGTACACTTTAAATCCTTTAACGAGTATCTATTGGAGGGCAAGTCTGGTGCCAGCAGCCGCGGTAATTCCAGCTCCAATAGCGTATATTAAAGTTGTTGCGGTTAAAAAGCTCGTAGTTGGATTTGTGTCCCACGCTGTTGGTTCACCGCCCGTCGGTGTTTAACTGGCATGTATCGTGGGACGTCCTGCCGGTGGGGCGAGCCGAAGGCGTGCGACCGCCTCGTGCGTGTTCGTGCGTCCCGAGGCGGACCCCGTTGAAATCCTACCAAGGTGCTCTTTATTGAGTGTCTGGGTGGGCCGGCACGTTTACTTTGAACAAATTAGAGTGCTTAAAGCAGGCAAGCCCGCCTGAATACTGTGTGCATGGAATAATGGAATAGGACCTCGGTTCTATTTTGTTGGTTTTCGGAACCCGAGGTAATGATTAATAGGGACAGGCGGGGGCATTCGTATTGCGACGTTAGAGGTGAAATTCTTGGATCGTCGCAAGACGAACAGAAGCGAAAGCATTTGCCAAGTATGTTTTCATTAATCAAGAACGAAAGTTAGAGGTTCGAAGGCGATCAGATACCGCCCTAGTTCTAACCATAAACGATGCCAGCCAGCGATCCGCCGCAGTTCCTCCGATGACTCGGCGGGCAGCCTCCGGGAAACCAAAGCTTTTGGGTTCCGGGGGAAGTATGGTTGCAAAGCTGAAACTTAAAGGAATTGACGGAAGGGCACCACCAGGAGTGGAGCCTGCGGCTTAATTTGACTCAACACGGGAAACCTCACCAGGCCCGGACACCGGAAGGATTGACAGATTGATAGCTCTTTCTTGATTCGGTGGGTGGTGGTGCATGGCCGTTCTTAGTTGGTGG
>NW_026046861.1:225000-230000 GCF_023864275.1 Schistocerca cancellata
AAACAGGGCTCCTCTCAGAATATAGGCGGTCCCTACCCCTCACAACGATGACGGTGGGAGGGCCGTTTTACGAGACCATTTCCTGCGGTGCCAACGCTGTCGTAGAGCCGATACTCCATCTTTGGTACAAGGCAATCATTCCGCTGTAAATCAGTACGTCACTCGTAGTTCAGTCACCTCACAGCACTGCTCAGTAAACTATGCAGGCCCACATAGATAGATTATGATAGATTATATACGCAAATGCCCCTATACATGCTGAACGTCCGTACACACAAAATGAACCACACGTCAGCCACACACTCTATCACACACTACTCTCTGCCTGTAACAGACACAGATACAACTACTAAGCACCAGCATGGACCAACGTCCGGTGCATCCTATCCGCCACAGTACACCAACTACGCTATGATAACCAGACCGGGAGGTCCAATCATAAAACAGAATACCCCACTCGTCCGACAACCACAATTGCTCAGAGAAGCCACCAACACCCACACATGTCCTACACAGGGGTGCACCCATCACCACCACACTGCCTCGTCTTACAGCACAAACACACTGGCAGGAATGAAACACACAGGTCTGCCGCAACCACAGACACGGCTCGCCCCCTCTCACTGGCGAAAAGCGCATCCCGACGTGACATAACTCCTTTGACACACTGACGCTGCCTCGGGCATCCACGTCCTACGGTCGATATCAACGAACCTCCCCCCCCCCCTCCCCCCCACAACACGCCATCCCATACCACATTGTGTACCGTACCCAAACCTAACGTGTACTGTACTACAACGCAATGTGTACCATAACACAACCCAGTTTGTACCTTAACCTAACCTATGTCACCTTAACCTAACCTATGTCACCTTAACCTAACCTATGTCACCTTAACCTAACCTATGTCACCTTAACCTAACCTATGTCCCCTTAACCTAACCTATGTCACCTTAACCTAACCTATGTCACCTTAACCTAACCTATGTCACCTTAACCTAACCTATGTCACCTTAACCTAACCTATGTCACCTTAACCTAACCTATGTCACCTTAACCTAACCTATGTCACCTTAACCTAACCTATGTCACCTTAACCTAACCTATGTCACCTTAACCTAACCTATGTCACCTTAACCTAACCCATCTTGCACCTTAACCTAACCCATCTTGCACCTTAACCTAACCCATCTTGCACCTTAACCTAACCCATCTTGCACCTTAACCTAACCCATCTTGCACCTTAACCTAACCTATGTTGCACCTTAACCTAACCTGTGTTGCACCTTAACCTACCTCAATTTGCACCGCAATGTAACGCAATTTGCACCGCAATGTAACGCAATTTGCACCGCAATGTAACGCAATTTGCACCGCAATGTAACGCAATTTGCACCGCAATGTAACGCAATTTGCACCGCAATGTAACGCAATTTGCACCGCAATGTAACGCAATTTGCACCGCAATGTAACGCAATTTGCACCGCAATGTAACGCAATTTGCACCGCAATGTAACTCAATTTGCACCGCAATGTAACTCAATTTGCACCGCAATGTAACTCAATTTGCACCGCAATGTAACTCAATTTGCACCGCAATGTAACTCAATTTGCACCGCAATGTAACTCAATTTGCACCGCAATGTAACTCAATTTGCACCGCAATGTAACTCAATTTGCACCGCAATGTAACTCAATTTGCACCGCAATGTAATGCAATTTGCACCGCAATGTAATGCAATTTGTACCGCAATCTACCCCCACATTGTGCCTTAACCTAACCCACGTTGTGCCTTAACCTAACCCACATTGTGCCTTAACCTAACCCACATTGTGCCTTAACCTAACCCACGTTGTGCCTTAACCTAACCCACGTTGTGCCTTAACCTAACCCACGTTGTGCCTTAACCTAACCCAAGTTGTGCCTTAACCTAACCCAAGTTGTGCCTTAACCTAACCCAAGTTGTGCCTTAACCTAACCCAAGTTGTGCCTTAACCTAACCCAAGTTGTGCCTTAACCTAACCCAAGTTGTGCCTTAACCTAACCCAAGTTGTGCCTTAACCTAACCCAAGTTGTGCCTTAACCTAACCCAAGTTGTGCCTTACCCTGCTCTGTAATTGGCATATGACACGTTACATTAATGTATTGTCCAACCGCAACCCGCTCAGAATGTTGTGTACACAGCTACGTGTCATCTCCCCATAACAGCTGCATTGCAGTGTGGTACGCCATAGAGACGTGTGGGAGTAATGGACGCAGTGGATGGCGATCAGCATGAGCCGTCTGTTCATGTAGTGGCGCGTGTATGCAGACGTAGTAGTCTCTTCTCACACAATGTGATAGCACGGTGCCCCGCGTTCCACATCTGCGACATGCTACAGAGGCCGGTTGACAGTTGGTCGCGCAATGGACATCGCATACGTACGGGGGCACCTTCCACGTGCCCTCTAGTCGGGCACATTTTGTTGCGTGGATGTGAGCGGATGTAGTGTGTCTTGACACCTGACAGGCAGGCATGCAATAATAGTTGACTTTGCAAACGGGGATGGACGTGTACGTTTACTGGTGACGTTACGCAAATGAACAACTGGTAACCCGTTGTGGTGCGGTTGTCCTTGCTGGAGGTACATCTGTGAGGGCAACGATCGGTACAGCTACGAAGCGGTCCCCACCATACCAACGAACGTGAATGTGAATCTGGGTGTGAAGCGATACGCGGCTGTGGGTGGGTGGGACTGTCCCCGGCCGGTGAGGGGGGGCCGCCCGGCGTGCTGGCCGCGCGGTGCGTGGGCGCACGCGCTACAGCCGGCTGGTGGGGGCGCCCAGTGGCAGGCGCGCCGGCCGACGGACGCGGCAGGCGGCGCAGCTGCGCGCCGGGGCACCCTGCGCGCGGCGCCGTGCAGCCAAAGTGGGTCCTCGCCGGCCCGGTGCGAAGCGCGGTGGACATCTGCAGTGTGCTGGTCCGATTGAGGACTGTGTGCGTTGAGGATGCGCCGCCGCCCGGCACTCGGCGCCGCGACGCCGTCTGCTGCTCGGTCGCCCCAGCGGTTCTCGCTGGTGGTTTGTATCGCAGTTGTGCAGACGTGTTGGCACGTGCGCTGTGCTGGGAGAGTTCGCTTCGGCACCCACGTGGGGCCTTTGCCCTTCTGTGGCGCTGGCGTTGGAGCTGCCGGTCACCGTAGGTGGCGCGTGTTGTCTCCCGCCGGCAATGCCACGACAGCACGCTCCCGGGCCTCTGTCGGCAGCGGCAAGCTCAGTTGGGAGCACGGGTGGTCGCACCTAAAGCGTCTACTCGCCTAACTCCGGGCGATTGCGCCTCTCTCGAACCCGACCAAGTACTTAGGACGGCGCTGCGCGCCGCCGGGACCTGAGAGGGTTTCGAGGTGTATTGTGCAGGGGAGCTCAGCCTCCTCCTGTTTGCAGAATAATTGAGCGGACGCTTGCGTGTTCGCGCGGGCCCCTGGGACACACTCCCGGGCGGCCGGCTGCTCAGCTCTAGTTGACGCAGCTCCCTGGTTGATCCTGCCAGTAGTCATATGCTTGTCTCAAAGATTAAGCCATGCATGTCTCAGTACAAGCCGCATTAAGGTGAAACCGCGAATGGCTCATTAAATCAGTTATGGTTCCTTAGATCGTACCCACGTTACTTGGATAACTGTGGTAATTCTAGAGCTAATACATGCAAACAGAGTCCCGACCAGAGATGGAAGGGACGCTTTTATTAGATCAAAACCAATCGGTCGGCTCGTCCGGTCCGTTTGCCTTGGTGACTCTGAATAACTTTGGGCTGATCGCACGGTCCTCGTACCGGCGACGCATCTTTCAAATGTCTGCCTTATCAACTGTCGATGGTAGGTTCTGCGCCTACCATGGTTGTAACGGGTAACGGGGAATCAGGGTTCGATTCCGGAGAGGGAGCCTGAGAAACGGCTACCACATCCAAGGAAGGCAGCAGGCGCGCAAATTACCCACTCCCGGCACGGGGAGGTAGTGACGAAAAATAACGATACGGGACTCATCCGAGGCCCCGTAATCGGAATGAGTACACTTTAAATCCTTTAACGAGTATCTATTGGAGGGCAAGTCTGGTGCCAGCAGCCGCGGTAATTCCAGCTCCAATAGCGTATATTAAAGTTGTTGCGGTTAAAAAGCTCGTAGTTGGATTTGTGTCCCACGCTGTTGGTTCACCGCCCGTCGGTGTTTAACTGGCATGTATCGTGGGACGTCCTGCCGGTGGGGCGAGCCGAAGGCGTGCGACCGCCTCGTGCGTGTTCGTGCGTCCCGAGGCGGACCCCGTTGAAATCCTACCAAGGTGCTCTTTATTGAGTGTCTGGGTGGGCCGGCACGTTTACTTTGAACAAATTAGAGTGCTTAAAGCAGGCAAGCCCGCCTGAATACTGTGTGCATGGAATAATGGAATAGGACCTCGGTTCTATTTTGTTGGTTTTCGGAACCCGAGGTAATGATTAATAGGGACAGGCGGGGGCATTCGTATTGCGACGTTAGAGGTGAAATTCTTGGATCGTCGCAAGACGAACAGAAGCGAAAGCATTTGCCAAGTATGTTTTCATTAATCAAGAACGAAAGTTAGAGGTTCGAAGGCGATCAGATACCGCCCTAGTTCTAACCATAAACGATGCCAGCCAGCGATCCGCCGCAGTTCCTCCGATGACTCGGCGGGCAGCCTCCGGGAAACCAAAGCTTTTGGGTTCCGGGGGAAGTATGGTTGCAAAGCTGAAACTTAAAGGAATTGACGGAAGGGCACCACCAGGAGTGGAGCCTGCGGCTTAATTTGACTCAACACGGGAAACCTCACCAGGCCCGGACACCGGAAGGATTGACAGATTGATAGCTCTTTCTTGATTCGGTGGGTGGTGGTGCATGGCCGTTCTTAGTTGGTGGAGCGATTTGTCTGGTTAATTCCGATAACGAACGAGACTCTAGCCTGCTAACTAGTCACGTGACATCCTTCGTGCTGTCAGCGATTACTTTTCTTCTT
>NW_026046861.1:237500-240000 GCF_023864275.1 Schistocerca cancellata
ACTGGCGAAAAGCGCATCCCGACGTGACATAACTCCTTTGACACACTGACGCTGCCTCGGGCATCCACGTCCTACGGTCGATATCAACGAACCTCCCCCCCCCCCTCCCCCCCACAACACGCCATCCCATACCACATTGTGTACCGTACCCAAACCTAACGTGTACTGTACTACAACGCAATGTGTACCATAACACAACCCAGTTTGTACCTTAACCTAACCTATGTCACCTTAACCTAACCTATGTCACCTTAACCTAACCTATGTCACCTTAACCTAACCTATGTCACCTTAACCTAACCTATGTCCCCTTAACCTAACCTATGTCACCTTAACCTAACCTATGTCACCTTAACCTAACCTATGTCACCTTAACCTAACCTATGTCACCTTAACCTAACCTATGTCACCTTAACCTAACCTATGTCACCTTAACCTAACCTATGTCACCTTAACCTAACCTATGTCACCTTAACCTAACCTATGTCACCTTAACCTAACCTATGTCACCTTAACCTAACCCATCTTGCACCTTAACCTAACCCATCTTGCACCTTAACCTAACCCATCTTGCACCTTAACCTAACCCATCTTGCACCTTAACCTAACCCATCTTGCACCTTAACCTAACCTATGTTGCACCTTAACCTAACCTGTGTTGCACCTTAACCTACCTCAATTTGCACCGCAATGTAACGCAATTTGCACCGCAATGTAACGCAATTTGCACCGCAATGTAACGCAATTTGCACCGCAATGTAACGCAATTTGCACCGCAATGTAACGCAATTTGCACCGCAATGTAACGCAATTTGCACCGCAATGTAACGCAATTTGCACCGCAATGTAACGCAATTTGCACCGCAATGTAACGCAATTTGCACCGCAATGTAACTCAATTTGCACCGCAATGTAACTCAATTTGCACCGCAATGTAACTCAATTTGCACCGCAATGTAACTCAATTTGCACCGCAATGTAACTCAATTTGCACCGCAATGTAACTCAATTTGCACCGCAATGTAACTCAATTTGCACCGCAATGTAACTCAATTTGCACCGCAATGTAACTCAATTTGCACCGCAATGTAATGCAATTTGCACCGCAATGTAATGCAATTTGTACCGCAATCTACCCCCACATTGTGCCTTAACCTAACCCACGTTGTGCCTTAACCTAACCCACATTGTGCCTTAACCTAACCCACATTGTGCCTTAACCTAACCCACGTTGTGCCTTAACCTAACCCACGTTGTGCCTTAACCTAACCCACGTTGTGCCTTAACCTAACCCAAGTTGTGCCTTAACCTAACCCAAGTTGTGCCTTAACCTAACCCAAGTTGTGCCTTAACCTAACCCAAGTTGTGCCTTAACCTAACCCAAGTTGTGCCTTAACCTAACCCAAGTTGTGCCTTAACCTAACCCAAGTTGTGCCTTAACCTAACCCAAGTTGTGCCTTACCCTGCTCTGTAATTGGCATATGACACGTTACATTAATGTATTGTCCAACCGCAACCCGCTCAGAATGTTGTGTACACAGCTACGTGTCATCTCCCCATAACAGCTGCATTGCAGTGTGGTACGCCATAGAGACGTGTGGGAGTAATGGACGCAGTGGATGGCGATCAGCATGAGCCGTCTGTTCATGTAGTGGCGCGTGTATGCAGACGTAGTAGTCTCTTCTCACACAATGTGATAGCACGGTGCCCCGCGTTCCACATCTGCGACATGCTACAGAGGCCGGTTGACAGTTGGTCGCGCAATGGACATCGCATACGTACGGGGGCACCTTCCACGTGCCCTCTAGTCGGGCACATTTTGTTGCGTGGATGTGAGCGGATGTAGTGTGTCTTGACACCTGACAGGCAGGCATGCAATAATAGTTGACTTTGCAAACGGGGATGGACGTGTACGTTTACTGGTGACGTTACGCAAATGAACAACTGGTAACCCGTTGTGGTGCGGTTGTCCTTGCTGGAGGTACATCTGTGAGGGCAACGATCGGTACAGCTACGAAGCGGTCCCCACCATACCAACGAACGTGAATGTGAATCTGGGTGTGAAGCGATACGCGGCTGTGGGTGGGTGGGACTGTCCCCGGCCGGTGAGGGGGGGCCGCCCGGCGTGCTGGCCGCGCGGTGCGTGGGCGCACGCGCTACAGCCGGCTGGTGGGGGCGCCCAGTGGCAGGCGCGCCGGCCGACGGACGCGGCAGGCGGCGCAGCTGCGCGCCGGGGCACCCTGCGCGCGGCGCCGTGCAGCCAAAGTGGGTCCTCGCCGGCCCGGTGCGAAGCGCGGTGGACATCTGCAGTGTGCTGGTCCGATTGAGGACTGTGTGCGTTGAGGATGCGCCGCCGCCCGGCACTCGGCGCCGCGACGCCGTCTGCTGCTCGGTCGCCCCAGCGGTTCTCGCTGGTGGTTTGTATCGCAGTTGTGCAGACGTGTTGGCACGTGCGCTGTGCTGGGAGAGTTCGCTTCGGCACCCACGTGGGGCCTTTGCC
>NW_026046861.1:245000-247500 GCF_023864275.1 Schistocerca cancellata
GGCCCCTCTTTTAGAGATGCTCGTCGGGGTAACCCAAAAGGACCCGGAGACGCCGTCGGGAGATCGGGGAAGAGTTTTCTTTTCTGCATGAGCGTTCGAGTTCCCTGGAATCCTCTAGCAGGGAGATAGGGTTTGGAACGCGAAGAGCACCGCAGTTGCGGCGGTGTCCCGATCTTCCCCTCGGACCTTGAAAATCCGGGAGAGGGCCACGTGGAGGTGTCGCGCCGGTTCGTACCCATATCCGCAGCAGGTCTCCAAGGTGAAGAGCCTCTAGTCGATAGAATAATGTAGGTAAGGGAAGTCGGCAAATTGGATCCGTAACTTCGGGATAAGGATTGGCTCTGAGGATCGGGGCGTGTCGGGCTTGGTCGGGAAGTGGGTCAGCGCTAACGTGCCGGGCCTGGGCGAGGTGAGTGCCGTAGGGGTGCCGGTAAGTGCGGGCGTTTAGCGCGGGCGTGGTCTGCTCTCGCCGTTGGTTGGCCTCGTGCTGGCCGGCGGTGCAGGATGCGCGCGCCTGCGCGGCGTTCGTGCCCCGGTGCTTCAACCTGCGCGCAGGATCCGAGCTCGGTCCCGTGCCTTGGCCTCCCACGGATCTTCCTTGCTGCGAGGCCGCGTCCGCCTTAGCGTGCTCCTCCGGGGGCGCGCGGGTGCGCGGATTCTCTTCGGCCGCCATTCAACGATCAACTCAGAACTGGCACGGACTGGGGGAATCCGACTGTCTAATTAAAACAAAGCATTGCGATGGCCCTAGCGGGTGTTGACGCAATGTGATTTCTGCCCAGTGCTCTGAATGTCAACGTGAAGAAATTCAAGCAAGCGCGGGTAAACGGCGGGAGTAACTATGACATCCCCGGTCTGCTGGACTTCTGGGCGGACCTCTTCACCAAGAAGCCGATCTCCACCGCCGGCTTCATCCGTGACCGCCTTCTCCCGCACTCGGAGCCTGTCGCTCCTGAGTGCCTATGGGGGCCGGTCACGCGTGAGGAGGTCGCTGCTGCCTTGCCGCCCAGGGGGTCGGCAGCCGGGCCGGACGGCCTTACCCCAGCGGAGCTGCGGCGCCTGCCGCACGAAGTCCTGGAGAAACTCTTGAACCTCTTCCTCCTGGCCCGTGCCCTCCCCGAGAGTCTGCTTCGCGCGCGGACGACACTACTCCCCAAAACGGCTGCACCAACATCCCCCGCTGACTTTCGCCCCATTACGGTCTGCTCGGTGTTGGCGCGGACCTTTCATAAGGTTCTCGCGTCACGCCTGATGCGTGCTTGTGCTGTGGACGAGCGTCAGCGGGCATTCATCCCCCGGGATGGGATGTTGGAAAACACCTTCATCTTGGACACAGCTCTCACCGACGCAGTTCGCTCCTGTCGCTCTGTTTTTGTGGCGTCGATCGACGTCTCTAAGGCGTTTGATTCGGTGGACCATGCTGCCCTCCGCCCCGTGCTGAGGGCGCATGGCCTGCCGGATTGCTTTATTGAGTACGTCGAAAGGTGCTACGAGGGCAGCACGACGGTGATAGCGGGCGGCGGCGGCGTGGGCGTGCCCGTGCAGCCGGCAAGGGGAGTACGTCAAGGTGATCCCCTCTCCCCCCTCCTTTTCAATTTTGCGGTGGACTATGTTTTGAGCCAACTGCCCTCCCACATCGGAGCTCGGATTTTAGGTCGCAGAGTCAACGCTGCGGCCTTCGCAGATGACGTCCTGCTGTTTGCATCGACCGCGAGGGGCTTGCAGTCCCTCATCGACGCAGCCGTCGCAGCCCTCGCCCACCTGGGGCTGCAGATCAACGCCCGGAAGTGCTTCACCCTCGCCTTAGTCGCATCTGGCCGCGACAAGAAGGTGAAGGTCGACGCAGATGTGACCTTCAAGGCAGGCAATACCACCGTGCCTGCCCTACGTGTGGGTGAAACCTTCCGGTACCTGGGACTGCAATTCTCCACCGCTGGTCGCTGCGTGTTCAATCCACGACGCCACCTGGTGGAGCAACTGGACGTCATCTCCCGAGCTCCGCTTAAGCCGCAACAGCGCCTCCACGCCCTCACCAACGTACTTCTGCCTGGCCTGTACCATGGGCTGGCCCTCAGCCGCACCCGAGTGGGTGCTCTGAAAGCGGCCGACGTGACCATCAGGGCCGCCGTCAGGAGATGGTTCCGCCTTCCGGCGGACACTCCCCTGGGCTACTTCCATGCTCCTGTAGCCCAGGGAGGCCTCGGCATCCCATCATGCCGATGGATGGGGCTTACTCTCCGCCGGTCCCGTCTCCTGGCTCTGAAGAGGATAGGGCCAGCCTCCGACGGTGCAGGCAGGGACGAGGTGCAGCGTGAGGTCGAGGTGCTGGAGCGGCATCTAATGTGGGAGGGCCACCTCCTCAAATCGTCGACGCAGGTTGGAGAGATGTGGGCCGCACGCCTGCATGTTGCCTTTGACGGTGCGGCGCTGTCATCTTCCGCCGCCGTCAAGGGGCAACACCAATGGGTCGCCGACACCAGTCGCCTGCTATCTGGGCGTA
>NW_026046861.1:252500-255000 GCF_023864275.1 Schistocerca cancellata
TAACCTATGTTGCACCTTAACCTAACCTGTGTTGCACCTTAACCTACCTCAATTTGCACCGCAATGTAACGCAATTTGCACCGCAATGTAACGCAATTTGCACCGCAATGTAACGCAATTTGCACCGCAATGTAACGCAATTTGCACCGCAATGTAACGCAATTTGCACCGCAATGTAACGCAATTTGCACCGCAATGTAACGCAATTTGCACCGCAATGTAACGCAATTTGCACCGCAATGTAACGCAATTTGCACCGCAATGTAACTCAATTTGCACCGCAATGTAACTCAATTTGCACCGCAATGTAACTCAATTTGCACCGCAATGTAACTCAATTTGCACCGCAATGTAACTCAATTTGCACCGCAATGTAATGCAATTTGCACCGCAATGTAATGCAATTTGTACCGCAATCTACCCCCACATTGTGCCTTAACCTAACCCACGTTGTGCCTTAACCTAACCCACATTGTGCCTTAACCTAACCCACATTGTGCCTTAACCTAACCCACGTTGTGCCTTAACCTAACCCACGTTGTGCCTTAACCTAACCCACGTTGTGCCTTAACCTAACCCAAGTTGTGCCTTAACCTAACCCAAGTTGTGCCTTAACCTAACCCAAGTTGTGCCTTAACCTAACCCAAGTTGTGCCTTAACCTAACCCAAGTTGTGCCTTAACCTAACCCAAGTTGTGCCTTAACCTAACCCAAGTTGTGCCTTAACCTAACCCAAGTTGTGCCTTACCCTGCTCTGTAATTGGCATATGACACGTTACATTAATGTATTGTCCAACCGCAACCCGCTCAGAATGTTGTGTACACAGCTACGTGTCATCTCCCCATAACAGCTGCATTGCAGTGTGGTACGCCATAGAGACGTGTGGGAGTAATGGACGCAGTGGATGGCGATCAGCATGAGCCGTCTGTTCATGTAGTGGCGCGTGTATGCAGACGTAGTAGTCTCTTCTCACACAATGTGATAGCACGGTGCCCCGCGTTCCACATCTGCGACATGCTACAGAGGCCGGTTGACAGTTGGTCGCGCAATGGACATCGCATACGTACGGGGGCACCTTCCACGTGCCCTCTAGTCGGGCACATTTTGTTGCGTGGATGTGAGCGGATGTAGTGTGTCTTGACACCTGACAGGCAGGCATGCAATAATAGTTGACTTTGCAAACGGGGATGGACGTGTACGTTTACTGGTGACGTTACGCAAATGAACAACTGGTAACCCGTTGTGGTGCGGTTGTCCTTGCTGGAGGTACATCTGTGAGGGCAACGATCGGTACAGCTACGAAGCGGTCCCCACCATACCAACGAACGTGAATGTGAATCTGGGTGTGAAGCGATACGCGGCTGTGGGTGGGTGGGACTGTCCCCGGCCGGTGAGGGGGGGCCGCCCGGCGTGCTGGCCGCGCGGTGCGTGGGCGCACGCGCTACAGCCGGCTGGTGGGGGCGCCCAGTGGCAGGCGCGCCGGCCGACGGACGCGGCAGGCGGCGCAGCTGCGCGCCGGGGCACCCTGCGCGCGGCGCCGTGCAGCCAAAGTGGGTCCTCGCCGGCCCGGTGCGAAGCGCGGTGGACATCTGCAGTGTGCTGGTCCGATTGAGGACTGTGTGCGTTGAGGATGCGCCGCCGCCCGGCACTCGGCGCCGCGACGCCGTCTGCTGCTCGGTCGCCCCAGCGGTTCTCGCTGGTGGTTTGTATCGCAGTTGTGCAGACGTGTTGGCACGTGCGCTGTGCTGGGAGAGTTCGCTTCGGCACCCACGTGGGGCCTTTGCCCTTCTGTGGCGCTGGCGTTGGAGCTGCCGGTCACCGTAGGTGGCGCGTGTTGTCTCCCGCCGGCAATGCCACGACAGCACGCTCCCGGGCCTCTGTCGGCAGCGGCAAGCTCAGTTGGGAGCACGGGTGGTCGCACCTAAAGCGTCTACTCGCCTAACTCCGGGCGATTGCGCCTCTCTCGAACCCGACCAAGTACTTAGGACGGCGCTGCGCGCCGCCGGGACCTGAGAGGGTTTCGAGGTGTATTGTGCAGGGGAGCTCAGCCTCCTCCTGTTTGCAGAATAATTGAGCGGACGCTTGCGTGTTCGCGCGGGCCCCTGGGACACACTCCCGGGCGGCCGGCTGCTCAGCTCTAGTTGACGCAGCTCCCTGGTTGATCCTGCCAGTAGTCATATGCTTGTCTCAAAGATTAAGCCATGCATGTCTCAGTACAAGCCGCATTAAGGTGAAACCGCGAATGGCTCATTAAATCAGTTATGGTTCCTTAGATCGTACCCACGTTACTTGGATAACTGTGGTAATTCTAGAGCTAATACATGCAAACAGAGTCCCGACCAGAGATGGAAGGGACGCTTTTATTAGATCAAAACCAATCGGTCGGCTCGTCCGGTCCGTTTGCCTTGGTGACTCTGAATAACTTTGGGCTGATCGCACGGTCCTCGTACCGGCGACGCATCTTTCAAATGTCTGCCTTATCAACTGTCGATGGTAGGTT
>NW_026046861.1:262500-267500 GCF_023864275.1 Schistocerca cancellata
GAATCGGACGACACTACGTCCACCATGTCGAGCGCACCACAAACAAAAATACCGCCACCTGCAGGTCCCCCGCAACATGACCTGCTGCACCGATGATACCGCCATCTATGAGACGCCACGCCGACTACGACATCGCTAGGTCCCACAGTGCCCATTTTCCGACGCCACCCACAAACCCTGCATCATCTGCCCACCACAGGAGCCCCAACGCCTGTGCCTGCGTCGCACGAAGTCGTCGACCGACAATCGCTCCACCCGCACCCGCACGTGCCCCACCCCAACCGCCCAAATCGCAACTCCAGCGGATGAACGGCGGACTCTTCCCGCACTCGTAACGTGCAATCCGCCCCTATATCTTGCGTTTCATGAAGAGTTATATCGAATATGCCATATTCCCGCTGTCCCTATACATGCTGTAAGTAGCTCGCTTGCTACAGCAGCAGCAGCAGCAGCACCACCTCCGCGCGCTTCCCTGGGGGCACTGAACCGCAGGATGCGAGACCCCACGCCCAGTGGCAAACAGGGCTCCTCTCAGAATATAGGCGGTCCCTACCCCTCACAACGATGACGGTGGGAGGGCCGTTTTACGAGACCATTTCCTGCGGTGCCAACGCTGTCGTAGAGCCGATACTCCATCTTTGGTACAAGGCAATCATTCCGCTGTAAATCAGTACGTCACTCGTAGTTCAGTCACCTCACAGCACTGCTCAGTAAACTATGCAGGCCCACATAGATAGATTATGATAGATTATATACGCAAATGCCCCTATACATGCTGAACGTCCGTACACACAAAATGAACCACACGTCAGCCACACACTCTATCACACACTACTCTCTGCCTGTAACAGACACAGATACAACTACTAAGCACCAGCATGGACCAACGTCCGGTGCATCCTATCCGCCACAGTACACCAACTACGCTATGATAACCAGACCGGGAGGTCCAATCATAAAACAGAATACCCCACTCGTCCGACAACCACAATTGCTCAGAGAAGCCACCAACACCCACACATGTCCTACACAGGGGTGCACCCATCACCACCACACTGCCTCGTCTTACAGCACAAACACACTGGCAGGAATGAAACACACAGGTCTGCCGCAACCACAGACACGGCTCGCCCCCTCTCACTGGCGAAAAGCGCATCCCGACGTGACATAACTCCTTTGACACACTGACGCTGCCTCGGGCATCCACGTCCTACGGTCGATATCAACGAACCTCCCCCCCCCCCTCCCCCCCACAACACGCCATCCCATACCACATTGTGTACCGTACCCAAACCTAACGTGTACTGTACTACAACGCAATGTGTACCATAACACAACCCAGTTTGTACCTTAACCTAACCTATGTCACCTTAACCTAACCTATGTCACCTTAACCTAACCTATGTCACCTTAACCTAACCTATGTCACCTTAACCTAACCTATGTCCCCTTAACCTAACCTATGTCACCTTAACCTAACCTATGTCACCTTAACCTAACCTATGTCACCTTAACCTAACCTATGTCACCTTAACCTAACCTATGTCACCTTAACCTAACCTATGTCACCTTAACCTAACCTATGTCACCTTAACCTAACCTATGTCACCTTAACCTAACCTATGTCACCTTAACCTAACCTATGTCACCTTAACCTAACCCATCTTGCACCTTAACCTAACCCATCTTGCACCTTAACCTAACCCATCTTGCACCTTAACCTAACCCATCTTGCACCTTAACCTAACCCATCTTGCACCTTAACCTAACCTATGTTGCACCTTAACCTAACCTGTGTTGCACCTTAACCTACCTCAATTTGCACCGCAATGTAACGCAATTTGCACCGCAATGTAACGCAATTTGCACCGCAATGTAACGCAATTTGCACCGCAATGTAACGCAATTTGCACCGCAATGTAACGCAATTTGCACCGCAATGTAACGCAATTTGCACCGCAATGTAACGCAATTTGCACCGCAATGTAACGCAATTTGCACCGCAATGTAACGCAATTTGCACCGCAATGTAACTCAATTTGCACCGCAATGTAACTCAATTTGCACCGCAATGTAACTCAATTTGCACCGCAATGTAACTCAATTTGCACCGCAATGTAACTCAATTTGCACCGCAATGTAACTCAATTTGCACCGCAATGTAACTCAATTTGCACCGCAATGTAACTCAATTTGCACCGCAATGTAATGCAATTTGCACCGCAATGTAATGCAATTTGTACCGCAATCTACCCCCACATTGTGCCTTAACCTAACCCACGTTGTGCCTTAACCTAACCCACATTGTGCCTTAACCTAACCCACATTGTGCCTTAACCTAACCCACGTTGTGCCTTAACCTAACCCACGTTGTGCCTTAACCTAACCCACGTTGTGCCTTAACCTAACCCAAGTTGTGCCTTAACCTAACCCAAGTTGTGCCTTAACCTAACCCAAGTTGTGCCTTAACCTAACCCAAGTTGTGCCTTAACCTAACCCAAGTTGTGCCTTAACCTAACCCAAGTTGTGCCTTAACCTAACCCAAGTTGTGCCTTAACCTAACCCAAGTTGTGCCTTAACCTAACCCAAGTTGTGCCTTACCCTGCTCTGTAATTGGCATATGACACGTTACATTAATGTATTGTCCAACCGCAACCCGCTCAGAATGTTGTGTACACAGCTACGTGTCATCTCCCCATAACAGCTGCATTGCAGTGTGGTACGCCATAGAGACGTGTGGGAGTAATGGACGCAGTGGATGGCGATCAGCATGAGCCGTCTGTTCATGTAGTGGCGCGTGTATGCAGACGTAGTAGTCTCTTCTCACACAATGTGATAGCACGGTGCCCCGCGTTCCACATCTGCGACATGCTACAGAGGCCGGTTGACAGTTGGTCGCGCAATGGACATCGCATACGTACGGGGGCACCTTCCACGTGCCCTCTAGTCGGGCACATTTTGTTGCGTGGATGTGAGCGGATGTAGTGTGTCTTGACACCTGACAGGCAGGCATGCAATAATAGTTGACTTTGCAAACGGGGATGGACGTGTACGTTTACTGGTGACGTTACGCAAATGAACAACTGGTAACCCGTTGTGGTGCGGTTGTCCTTGCTGGAGGTACATCTGTGAGGGCAACGATCGGTACAGCTACGAAGCGGTCCCCACCATACCAACGAACGTGAATGTGAATCTGGGTGTGAAGCGATACGCGGCTGTGGGTGGGTGGGACTGTCCCCGGCCGGTGAGGGGGGGCCGCCCGGCGTGCTGGCCGCGCGGTGCGTGGGCGCACGCGCTACAGCCGGCTGGTGGGGGCGCCCAGTGGCAGGCGCGCCGGCCGACGGACGCGGCAGGCGGCGCAGCTGCGCGCCGGGGCACCCTGCGCGCGGCGCCGTGCAGCCAAAGTGGGTCCTCGCCGGCCCGGTGCGAAGCGCGGTGGACATCTGCAGTGTGCTGGTCCGATTGAGGACTGTGTGCGTTGAGGATGCGCCGCCGCCCGGCACTCGGCGCCGCGACGCCGTCTGCTGCTCGGTCGCCCCAGCGGTTCTCGCTGGTGGTTTGTATCGCAGTTGTGCAGACGTGTTGGCACGTGCGCTGTGCTGGGAGAGTTCGCTTCGGCACCCACGTGGGGCCTTTGCCCTTCTGTGGCGCTGGCGTTGGAGCTGCCGGTCACCGTAGGTGGCGCGTGTTGTCTCCCGCCGGCAATGCCACGACAGCACGCTCCCGGGCCTCTGTCGGCAGCGGCAAGCTCAGTTGGGAGCACGGGTGGTCGCACCTAAAGCGTCTACTCGCCTAACTCCGGGCGATTGCGCCTCTCTCGAACCCGACCAAGTACTTAGGACGGCGCTGCGCGCCGCCGGGACCTGAGAGGGTTTCGAGGTGTATTGTGCAGGGGAGCTCAGCCTCCTCCTGTTTGCAGAATAATTGAGCGGACGCTTGCGTGTTCGCGCGGGCCCCTGGGACACACTCCCGGGCGGCCGGCTGCTCAGCTCTAGTTGACGCAGCTCCCTGGTTGATCCTGCCAGTAGTCATATGCTTGTCTCAAAGATTAAGCCATGCATGTCTCAGTACAAGCCGCATTAAGGTGAAACCGCGAATGGCTCATTAAATCAGTTATGGTTCCTTAGATCGTACCCACGTTACTTGGATAACTGTGGTAATTCTAGAGCTAATACATGCAAACAGAGTCCCGACCAGAGATGGAAGGGACGCTTTTATTAGATCAAAACCAATCGGTCGGCTCGTCCGGTCCGTTTGCCTTGGTGACTCTGAATAACTTTGGGCTGATCGCACGGTCCTCGTACCGGCGACGCATCTTTCAAATGTCTGCCTTATCAACTGTCGATGGTAGGTTCTGCGCCTACCATGGTTGTAACGGGTAACGGGGAATCAGGGTTCGATTCCGGAGAGGGAGCCTGAGAAACGGCTACCACATCCAAGGAAGGCAGCAGGCGCGCAAATTACCCACTCCCGGCACGGGGAGGTAGTGACGAAAAATAACGATACGGGACTCATCCGAGGCCCCGTAATCGGAATGAGTACACTTTAAATCCTTTAACGAGTATCTATTGGAGGGCAAGTCTGGTGCCAGCAGCCGCGGTAATTCCAGCTCCAATAGCGTATATTAAAGTTGTTGCGGTTAAAAAGCTCGTAGTTGGATTTGTGTCCCACGCTGTTGGTTCACCGCCCGTCGGTGTTTAACTGGCATGTATCGTGGGACGTCCTGCCGGTGGGGCGAGCCGAAGGCGTGCGACCGCCTCGTGCGTGTTCGTGCGTCCCGAGGCGGACCCCGTTGAAATCCTACCAAGGTGCTCTTTATTGAGTGTCTGGGTGGGCCGGCACGTTTACTTTGAACAAATTAGAGTGCTTAAAGCAGGCAAGCCCGCCTGAATACTGTGTGCATGGAATAATGGAATAGGACCTCGGTTCTATTTTGTTGGTTTTCGGAACCCGAGGTAATGATTAATAGGGACAGGCGGGGGCATTCGTATTGCGACGTT
>NW_026046861.1:270000-272500 GCF_023864275.1 Schistocerca cancellata
GCGGCGCTTCAGCTTTGGACAATTTCACGACCCGTCTTGAAACACGGACCAAGGAGTCTAACATGTGCGCGAGTCATTGGGCTGTACGAAACCTAAAGGCGTAATGAAAGTGAAGGTCTCGCCTTGCGCGGGCCGAGGGAGGATGGGGCTTCCCCGCCCTTCACGGGGCGGCGGCCTCCGCACTCCCGGGGCGTCTCGTCCTCATTGCGAGGTGAGGCGCACCTAGAGCGTACACGTTGGGACCCGAAAGATGGTGAACTATGCCTGGCCAGGACGAAGTCAGGGGAAACCCTGATGGAGGTCCGTAGCGATTCTGACGTGCAAATCGATCGTCGGAGCTGGGTATAGGGGCGAAAGACTAATCGAACCATCTAGTAGCTGGTTCCCTCCGAAGTTTCCCTCAGGATAGCTGGTGCTCGTACGAGTCTCATCCGGTAAAGCGAATGATTAGAGGCCTTGGGGCCGAAACGACCTCAACCTATTCTCAAACTTTAAATGGGTGAGATCTCCGGCTTGCTTGATATGCTGAAGCCGCGAGCAAACGACTCGGATCGGAGTGCCAAGTGGGCCACTTTTGGTAAGCAGAACTGGCGCTGTGGGATGAACCAAACGCCGAGTTAAGGCGCCCGAATCGACGCTCATGGGAAACCATGAAAGGCGTTGGTTGCTTAAGACAGCAGGACGGTGGCCATGGAAGTCGGAATCCGCTAAGGAGTGTGTAACAACTCACCTGCCGAAGCAACTAGCCCTGAAAATGGATGGCGCTGAAGCGTCGTGCCTATACTCGGCCGTCAGTCTGGCAGTCATGGCCGGTCCTTGCGGCCGGCCGCGAAGCCCTGACGAGTAGGAGGGTCGCGGCGGTGGGCGCAGAAGGGTCTGGGCGTGAGCCTGCCTGGAGCCGCCGTCGGTGCAGATCTTGGTGGTAGTAGCAAATACTCCAGCGAGGCCCTGGAGGGCTGACGCGGAGAAGGGTTTCGTGTGAACAGCCGTTGCACACGAGTCAGTCGATCCTAAGCCCTAGGAGAAATCCGATGTTGATGGGGGCCGTCATAGCATGATGCACTTTGTGCTGGCCCCCGTTGGGCGAAAGGGAATCCGGTTCCTATTCCGGAACCCGGCAGCGGAACCGATACAAGTCGGGCCCCTCTTTTAGAGATGCTCGTCGGGGTAACCCAAAAGGACCCGGAGACGCCGTCGGGAGATCGGGGAAGAGTTTTCTTTTCTGCATGAGCGTTCGAGTTCCCTGGAATCCTCTAGCAGGGAGATAGGGTTTGGAACGCGAAGAGCACCGCAGTTGCGGCGGTGTCCCGATCTTCCCCTCGGACCTTGAAAATCCGGGAGAGGGCCACGTGGAGGTGTCGCGCCGGTTCGTACCCATATCCGCAGCAGGTCTCCAAGGTGAAGAGCCTCTAGTCGATAGAATAATGTAGGTAAGGGAAGTCGGCAAATTGGATCCGTAACTTCGGGATAAGGATTGGCTCTGAGGATCGGGGCGTGTCGGGCTTGGTCGGGAAGTGGGTCAGCGCTAACGTGCCGGGCCTGGGCGAGGTGAGTGCCGTAGGGGTGCCGGTAAGTGCGGGCGTTTAGCGCGGGCGTGGTCTGCTCTCGCCGTTGGTTGGCCTCGTGCTGGCCGGCGGTGCAGGATGCGCGCGCCTGCGCGGCGTTCGTGCCCCGGTGCTTCAACCTGCGCGCAGGATCCGAGCTCGGTCCCGTGCCTTGGCCTCCCACGGATCTTCCTTGCTGCGAGGCCGCGTCCGCCTTAGCGTGCTCCTCCGGGGGCGCGCGGGTGCGCGGATTCTCTTCGGCCGCCATTCAACGATCAACTCAGAACTGGCACGGACTGGGGGAATCCGACTGTCTAATTAAAACAAAGCATTGCGATGGCCCTAGCGGGTGTTGACGCAATGTGATTTCTGCCCAGTGCTCTGAATGTCAACGTGAAGAAATTCAAGCAAGCGCGGGTAAACGGCGGGAGTAACTATGACATCCCCGGTCTGCTGGACTTCTGGGCGGACCTCTTCACCAAGAAGCCGATCTCCACCGCCGGCTTCATCCGTGACCGCCTTCTCCCGCACTCGGAGCCTGTCGCTCCTGAGTGCCTATGGGGGCCGGTCACGCGTGAGGAGGTCGCTGCTGCCTTGCCGCCCAGGGGGTCGGCAGCCGGGCCGGACGGCCTTACCCCAGCGGAGCTGCGGCGCCTGCCGCACGAAGTCCTGGAGAAACTCTTGAACCTCTTCCTCCTGGCCCGTGCCCTCCCCGAGAGTCTGCTTCGCGCGCGGACGACACTACTCCCCAAAACGGCTGCACCAACATCCCCCGCTGACTTTCGCCCCATTACGGTCTGCTCGGTGTTGGCGCGGACCTTTCATAAGGTTCTCGCGTCACGCCTGATGCGTGCTTGTGCTGTGGACGAGCGTCAGCGGGCATTCATCCCCCGGGATGGGATGTTGGAAAACACCTTCATCTTGGACACAGCTCTCACCGACGCAGTTCGCTCCTG
>NW_026046861.1:277500-280000 GCF_023864275.1 Schistocerca cancellata
ATACTCCATCTTTGGTACAAGGCAATCATTCCGCTGTAAATCAGTACGTCACTCGTAGTTCAGTCACCTCACAGCACTGCTCAGTAAACTATGCAGGCCCACATAGATAGATTATGATAGATTATATACGCAAATGCCCCTATACATGCTGAACGTCCGTACACACAAAATGAACCACACGTCAGCCACACACTCTATCACACACTACTCTCTGCCTGTAACAGACACAGATACAACTACTAAGCACCAGCATGGACCAACGTCCGGTGCATCCTATCCGCCACAGTACACCAACTACGCTATGATAACCAGACCGGGAGGTCCAATCATAAAACAGAATACCCCACTCGTCCGACAACCACAATTGCTCAGAGAAGCCACCAACACCCACACATGTCCTACACAGGGGTGCACCCATCACCACCACACTGCCTCGTCTTACAGCACAAACACACTGGCAGGAATGAAACACACAGGTCTGCCGCAACCACAGACACGGCTCGCCCCCTCTCACTGGCGAAAAGCGCATCCCGACGTGACATAACTCCTTTGACACACTGACGCTGCCTCGGGCATCCACGTCCTACGGTCGATATCAACGAACCTCCCCCCCCCCCCCTCCCCCCCACAACACGCCATCCCATACCACATTGTGTACCGTACCCAAACCTAACGTGTACTGTACTACAACGCAATGTGTACCATAACACAACCCAGTTTGTACCTTAACCTAACCTATGTCACCTTAACCTAACCTATGTCACCTTAACCTAACCTATGTCACCTTAACCTAACCTATGTCACCTTAACCTAACCTATGTCCCCTTAACCTAACCTATGTCACCTTAACCTAACCTATGTCACCTTAACCTAACCTATGTCACCTTAACCTAACCTATGTCACCTTAACCTAACCTATGTCACCTTAACCTAACCTATGTCACCTTAACCTAACCTATGTCACCTTAACCTAACCTATGTCACCTTAACCTAACCTATGTCACCTTAACCTAACCCATCTTGCACCTTAACCTAACCCATCTTGCACCTTAACCTAACCCATCTTGCACCTTAACCTAACCCATCTTGCACCTTAACCTAACCCATCTTGCACCTTAACCTAACCTATGTTGCACCTTAACCTAACCTGTGTTGCACCTTAACCTACCTCAATTTGCACCGCAATGTAACGCAATTTGCACCGCAATGTAACGCAATTTGCACCGCAATGTAACGCAATTTGCACCGCAATGTAACGCAATTTGCACCGCAATGTAACGCAATTTGCACCGCAATGTAACGCAATTTGCACCGCAATGTAACGCAATTTGCACCGCAATGTAACGCAATTTGCACCGCAATGTAACGCAATTTGCACCGCAATGTAACTCAATTTGCACCGCAATGTAACTCAATTTGCACCGCAATGTAACTCAATTTGCACCGCAATGTAACTCAATTTGCACCGCAATGTAACTCAATTTGCACCGCAATGTAATGCAATTTGCACCGCAATGTAATGCAATTTGTACCGCAATCTACCCCCACATTGTGCCTTAACCTAACCCACGTTGTGCCTTAACCTAACCCACATTGTGCCTTAACCTAACCCACATTGTGCCTTAACCTAACCCACGTTGTGCCTTAACCTAACCCACGTTGTGCCTTAACCTAACCCACGTTGTGCCTTAACCTAACCCAAGTTGTGCCTTAACCTAACCCAAGTTGTGCCTTAACCTAACCCAAGTTGTGCCTTAACCTAACCCAAGTTGTGCCTTAACCTAACCCAAGTTGTGCCTTAACCTAACCCAAGTTGTGCCTTAACCTAACCCAAGTTGTGCCTTAACCTAACCCAAGTTGTGCCTTACCCTGCTCTGTAATTGGCATATGACACGTTACATTAATGTATTGTCCAACCGCAACCCGCTCAGAATGTTGTGTACACAGCTACGTGTCATCTCCCCATAACAGCTGCATTGCAGTGTGGTACGCCATAGAGACGTGTGGGAGTAATGGACGCAGTGGATGGCGATCAGCATGAGCCGTCTGTTCATGTAGTGGCGCGTGTATGCAGACGTAGTAGTCTCTTCTCACACAATGTGATAGCACGGTGCCCCGCGTTCCACATCTGCGACATGCTACAGAGGCCGGTTGACAGTTGGTCGCGCAATGGACATCGCATACGTACGGGGGCACCTTCCACGTGCCCTCTAGTCGGGCACATTTTGTTGCGTGGATGTGAGCGGATGTAGTGTGTCTTGACACCTGACAGGCAGGCATGCAATAATAGTTGACTTTGCAAACGGGGATGGACGTGTACGTTTACTGGTGACGTTACGCAAATGAACAACTGGTAACCCGTTGTGGTGCGGTTGTCCTTGCTGGAGGTACATCTGTGAGGGCAACGATCGGTACAGCTACGAAGCGGTCCCCACCATACCAACGAACGTGAATGTGAATCTGGGTGTGAAGCGATACGCGGCTGTGGGTGGGTGGGACT
>NW_026046861.1:290000-292500 GCF_023864275.1 Schistocerca cancellata
TAACCTATGTCACCTTAACCTAACCTATGTCACCTTAACCTAACCTATGTCACCTTAACCTAACCTATGTCCCCTTAACCTAACCTATGTCACCTTAACCTAACCTATGTCACCTTAACCTAACCTATGTCACCTTAACCTAACCTATGTCACCTTAACCTAACCTATGTCACCTTAACCTAACCTATGTCACCTTAACCTAACCTATGTCACCTTAACCTAACCTATGTCACCTTAACCTAACCTATGTCACCTTAACCTAACCCATCTTGCACCTTAACCTAACCCATCTTGCACCTTAACCTAACCCATCTTGCACCTTAACCTAACCCATCTTGCACCTTAACCTAACCCATCTTGCACCTTAACCTAACCTATGTTGCACCTTAACCTAACCTGTGTTGCACCTTAACCTACCTCAATTTGCACCGCAATGTAACGCAATTTGCACCGCAATGTAACGCAATTTGCACCGCAATGTAACGCAATTTGCACCGCAATGTAACGCAATTTGCACCGCAATGTAACGCAATTTGCACCGCAATGTAACGCAATTTGCACCGCAATGTAACGCAATTTGCACCGCAATGTAACGCAATTTGCACCGCAATGTAACGCAATTTGCACCGCAATGTAACTCAATTTGCACCGCAATGTAACTCAATTTGCACCGCAATGTAACTCAATTTGCACCGCAATGTAACTCAATTTGCACCGCAATGTAACTCAATTTGCACCGCAATGTAACTCAATTTGCACCGCAATGTAACTCAATTTGCACCGCAATGTAACTCAATTTGCACCGCAATGTAACTCAATTTGCACCGCAATGTAATGCAATTTGCACCGCAATGTAATGCAATTTGTACCGCAATCTACCCCCACATTGTGCCTTAACCTAACCCACGTTGTGCCTTAACCTAACCCACATTGTGCCTTAACCTAACCCACATTGTGCCTTAACCTAACCCACGTTGTGCCTTAACCTAACCCACGTTGTGCCTTAACCTAACCCACGTTGTGCCTTAACCTAACCCAAGTTGTGCCTTAACCTAACCCAAGTTGTGCCTTAACCTAACCCAAGTTGTGCCTTAACCTAACCCAAGTTGTGCCTTAACCTAACCCAAGTTGTGCCTTAACCTAACCCAAGTTGTGCCTTAACCTAACCCAAGTTGTGCCTTAACCTAACCCAAGTTGTGCCTTAACCTAACCCAAGTTGTGCCTTACCCTGCTCTGTAATTGGCATATGACACGTTACATTAATGTATTGTCCAACCGCAACCCGCTCAGAATGTTGTGTACACAGCTACGTGTCATCTCCCCATAACAGCTGCATTGCAGTGTGGTACGCCATAGAGACGTGTGGGAGTAATGGACGCAGTGGATGGCGATCAGCATGAGCCGTCTGTTCATGTAGTGGCGCGTGTATGCAGACGTAGTAGTCTCTTCTCACACAATGTGATAGCACGGTGCCCCGCGTTCCACATCTGCGACATGCTACAGAGGCCGGTTGACAGTTGGTCGCGCAATGGACATCGCATACGTACGGGGGCACCTTCCACGTGCCCTCTAGTCGGGCACATTTTGTTGCGTGGATGTGAGCGGATGTAGTGTGTCTTGACACCTGACAGGCAGGCATGCAATAATAGTTGACTTTGCAAACGGGGATGGACGTGTACGTTTACTGGTGACGTTACGCAAATGAACAACTGGTAACCCGTTGTGGTGCGGTTGTCCTTGCTGGAGGTACATCTGTGAGGGCAACGATCGGTACAGCTACGAAGCGGTCCCCACCATACCAACGAACGTGAATGTGAATCTGGGTGTGAAGCGATACGCGGCTGTGGGTGGGTGGGACTGTCCCCGGCCGGTGAGGGGGGGCCGCCCGGCGTGCTGGCCGCGCGGTGCGTGGGCGCACGCGCTACAGCCGGCTGGTGGGGGCGCCCAGTGGCAGGCGCGCCGGCCGACGGACGCGGCAGGCGGCGCAGCTGCGCGCCGGGGCACCCTGCGCGCGGCGCCGTGCAGCCAAAGTGGGTCCTCGCCGGCCCGGTGCGAAGCGCGGTGGACATCTGCAGTGTGCTGGTCCGATTGAGGACTGTGTGCGTTGAGGATGCGCCGCCGCCCGGCACTCGGCGCCGCGACGCCGTCTGCTGCTCGGTCGCCCCAGCGGTTCTCGCTGGTGGTTTGTATCGCAGTTGTGCAGACGTGTTGGCACGTGCGCTGTGCTGGGAGAGTTCGCTTCGGCACCCACGTGGGGCCTTTGCCCTTCTGTGGCGCTGGCGTTGGAGCTGCCGGTCACCGTAGGTGGCGCGTGTTGTCTCCCGCCGGCAATGCCACGACAGCACGCTCCCGGGCCTCTGTCGGCAGCGGCAAGCTCAGTTGGGAGCACGGGTGGTCGCACCTAAAGCGTCTACTCGCCTAACTCCGGGCGATTGCGCCTCTCTCGAACCCGACCAAGTACTTAGGACGGCGCTGCGCGCCGCCGGGACCTGAGAGGGTT
>NW_026046861.1:302500-305000 GCF_023864275.1 Schistocerca cancellata
TGTAACTCAATTTGCACCGCAATGTAACTCAATTTGCACCGCAATGTAACTCAATTTGCACCGCAATGTAACTCAATTTGCACCGCAATGTAACTCAATTTGCACCGCAATGTAACTCAATTTGCACCGCAATGTAATGCAATTTGCACCGCAATGTAATGCAATTTGTACCGCAATCTACCCCCACATTGTGCCTTAACCTAACCCACGTTGTGCCTTAACCTAACCCACATTGTGCCTTAACCTAACCCACATTGTGCCTTAACCTAACCCACGTTGTGCCTTAACCTAACCCACGTTGTGCCTTAACCTAACCCACGTTGTGCCTTAACCTAACCCAAGTTGTGCCTTAACCTAACCCAAGTTGTGCCTTAACCTAACCCAAGTTGTGCCTTAACCTAACCCAAGTTGTGCCTTAACCTAACCCAAGTTGTGCCTTAACCTAACCCAAGTTGTGCCTTAACCTAACCCAAGTTGTGCCTTAACCTAACCCAAGTTGTGCCTTAACCTAACCCAAGTTGTGCCTTACCCTGCTCTGTAATTGGCATATGACACGTTACATTAATGTATTGTCCAACCGCAACCCGCTCAGAATGTTGTGTACACAGCTACGTGTCATCTCCCCATAACAGCTGCATTGCAGTGTGGTACGCCATAGAGACGTGTGGGAGTAATGGACGCAGTGGATGGCGATCAGCATGAGCCGTCTGTTCATGTAGTGGCGCGTGTATGCAGACGTAGTAGTCTCTTCTCACACAATGTGATAGCACGGTGCCCCGCGTTCCACATCTGCGACATGCTACAGAGGCCGGTTGACAGTTGGTCGCGCAATGGACATCGCATACGTACGGGGGCACCTTCCACGTGCCCTCTAGTCGGGCACATTTTGTTGCGTGGATGTGAGCGGATGTAGTGTGTCTTGACACCTGACAGGCAGGCATGCAATAATAGTTGACTTTGCAAACGGGGATGGACGTGTACGTTTACTGGTGACGTTACGCAAATGAACAACTGGTAACCCGTTGTGGTGCGGTTGTCCTTGCTGGAGGTACATCTGTGAGGGCAACGATCGGTACAGCTACGAAGCGGTCCCCACCATACCAACGAACGTGAATGTGAATCTGGGTGTGAAGCGATACGCGGCTGTGGGTGGGTGGGACTGTCCCCGGCCGGTGAGGGGGGGCCGCCCGGCGTGCTGGCCGCGCGGTGCGTGGGCGCACGCGCTACAGCCGGCTGGTGGGGGCGCCCAGTGGCAGGCGCGCCGGCCGACGGACGCGGCAGGCGGCGCAGCTGCGCGCCGGGGCACCCTGCGCGCGGCGCCGTGCAGCCAAAGTGGGTCCTCGCCGGCCCGGTGCGAAGCGCGGTGGACATCTGCAGTGTGCTGGTCCGATTGAGGACTGTGTGCGTTGAGGATGCGCCGCCGCCCGGCACTCGGCGCCGCGACGCCGTCTGCTGCTCGGTCGCCCCAGCGGTTCTCGCTGGTGGTTTGTATCGCAGTTGTGCAGACGTGTTGGCACGTGCGCTGTGCTGGGAGAGTTCGCTTCGGCACCCACGTGGGGCCTTTGCCCTTCTGTGGCGCTGGCGTTGGAGCTGCCGGTCACCGTAGGTGGCGCGTGTTGTCTCCCGCCGGCAATGCCACGACAGCACGCTCCCGGGCCTCTGTCGGCAGCGGCAAGCTCAGTTGGGAGCACGGGTGGTCGCACCTAAAGCGTCTACTCGCCTAACTCCGGGCGATTGCGCCTCTCTCGAACCCGACCAAGTACTTAGGACGGCGCTGCGCGCCGCCGGGACCTGAGAGGGTTTCGAGGTGTATTGTGCAGGGGAGCTCAGCCTCCTCCTGTTTGCAGAATAATTGAGCGGACGCTTGCGTGTTCGCGCGGGCCCCTGGGACACACTCCCGGGCGGCCGGCTGCTCAGCTCTAGTTGACGCAGCTCCCTGGTTGATCCTGCCAGTAGTCATATGCTTGTCTCAAAGATTAAGCCATGCATGTCTCAGTACAAGCCGCATTAAGGTGAAACCGCGAATGGCTCATTAAATCAGTTATGGTTCCTTAGATCGTACCCACGTTACTTGGATAACTGTGGTAATTCTAGAGCTAATACATGCAAACAGAGTCCCGACCAGAGATGGAAGGGACGCTTTTATTAGATCAAAACCAATCGGTCGGCTCGTCCGGTCCGTTTGCCTTGGTGACTCTGAATAACTTTGGGCTGATCGCACGGTCCTCGTACCGGCGACGCATCTTTCAAATGTCTGCCTTATCAACTGTCGATGGTAGGTTCTGCGCCTACCATGGTTGTAACGGGTAACGGGGAATCAGGGTTCGATTCCGGAGAGGGAGCCTGAGAAACGGCTACCACATCCAAGGAAGGCAGCAGGCGCGCAAATTACCCACTCCCGGCACGGGGAGGTAGTGACGAAAAATAACGATACGGGACTCATCCGAGGCCCCGTAATCGGAATGAGTACACTTTAAATCCTTTAACGAGTATCTATTGG
>NW_026046861.1:312500-315000 GCF_023864275.1 Schistocerca cancellata
TCGCACGAAGTCGTCGACCGACAATCGCTCCACCCGCACCCGCACGTGCCCCACCCCAACCGCCCAAATCGCAACTCCAGCGGATGAACGGCGGACTCTTCCCGCACTCGTAACGTGCAATCCGCCCCTATATCTTGCGTTTCATGAAGAGTTATATCGAATATGCCATATTCCCGCTGTCCCTATACATGCTGTAAGTAGCTCGCTTGCTACAGCAGCAGCAGCAGCAGCACCACCTCCGCGCGCTTCCCTGGGGGCACTGAACCGCAGGATGCGAGACCCCACGCCCAGTGGCAAACAGGGCTCCTCTCAGAATATAGGCGGTCCCTACCCCTCACAACGATGACGGTGGGAGGGCCGTTTTACGAGACCATTTCCTGCGGTGCCAACGCTGTCGTAGAGCCGATACTCCATCTTTGGTACAAGGCAATCATTCCGCTGTAAATCAGTACGTCACTCGTAGTTCAGTCACCTCACAGCACTGCTCAGTAAACTATGCAGGCCCACATAGATAGATTATGATAGATTATATACGCAAATGCCCCTATACATGCTGAACGTCCGTACACACAAAATGAACCACACGTCAGCCACACACTCTATCACACACTACTCTCTGCCTGTAACAGACACAGATACAACTACTAAGCACCAGCATGGACCAACGTCCGGTGCATCCTATCCGCCACAGTACACCAACTACGCTATGATAACCAGACCGGGAGGTCCAATCATAAAACAGAATACCCCACTCGTCCGACAACCACAATTGCTCAGAGAAGCCACCAACACCCACACATGTCCTACACAGGGGTGCACCCATCACCACCACACTGCCTCGTCTTACAGCACAAACACACTGGCAGGAATGAAACACACAGGTCTGCCGCAACCACAGACACGGCTCGCCCCCTCTCACTGGCGAAAAGCGCATCCCGACGTGACATAACTCCTTTGACACACTGACGCTGCCTCGGGCATCCACGTCCTACGGTCGATATCAACGAACCTCCCCCCCCCCTCCCCCCCACAACACGCCATCCCATACCACATTGTGTACCGTACCCAAACCTAACGTGTACTGTACTACAACGCAATGTGTACCATAACACAACCCAGTTTGTACCTTAACCTAACCTATGTCACCTTAACCTAACCTATGTCACCTTAACCTAACCTATGTCACCTTAACCTAACCTATGTCCCCTTAACCTAACCTATGTCACCTTAACCTAACCTATGTCACCTTAACCTAACCTATGTCACCTTAACCTAACCTATGTCACCTTAACCTAACCTATGTCACCTTAACCTAACCTATGTCACCTTAACCTAACCTATGTCACCTTAACCTAACCTATGTCACCTTAACCTAACCTATGTCACCTTAACCTAACCTATGTCACCTTAACCTAACCTATGTCACCTTAACCTAACCTATGTCCCCTTAACCTAACCTATGTCACCTTAACCTAACCTATGTCACCTTAACCTAACCTATGTCACCTTAACCTAACCTATGTCACCTTAACCTAACCTATGTCACCTTAACCTAACCTATGTCACCTTAACCTAACCTATGTCACCTTAACCTAACCTATGTCACCTTAACCTAACCTATGTCACCTTAACCTAACCTATGTCACCTTAACCTAACCCATCTTGCACCTTAACCTAACCCATCTTGCACCTTAACCTAACCCATCTTGCACCTTAACCTAACCCATCTTGCACCTTAACCTAACCCATCTTGCACCTTAACCTAACCTATGTTGCACCTTAACCTAACCTGTGTTGCACCTTAACCTACCTCAATTTGCACCGCAATGTAACGCAATTTGCACCGCAATGTAACGCAATTTGCACCGCAATGTAACGCAATTTGCACCGCAATGTAACGCAATTTGCACCGCAATGTAACGCAATTTGCACCGCAATGTAACGCAATTTGCACCGCAATGTAACGCAATTTGCACCGCAATGTAACGCAATTTGCACCGCAATGTAACGCAATTTGCACCGCAATGTAACGCAATTTGCACCGCAATGTAACTCAATTTGCACCGCAATGTAACTCAATTTGCACCGCAATGTAACTCAATTTGCACCGCAATGTAACTCAATTTGCACCGCAATGTAACTCAATTTGCACCGCAATGTAACTCAATTTGCACCGCAATGTAACTCAATTTGCACCGCAATGTAACTCAATTTGCACCGCAATGTAACTCAATTTGCACCGCAATGTAATGCAATTTGCACCGCAATGTAATGCAATTTGTACCGCAATCTACCCCCACATTGTGCCTTAACCTAACCCACGTTGTGCCTTAACCTAACCCACATTGTGCCTTAACCTAACCCACATTGTGCCTTAACCTAACCCACGTTGTGCCTTAACCTAACCCACGTTGTGCCTTAACCTAACCCACGTTGTGCCTTAACCTAACCCAAGTTGTGCCTTAACCTAACCCAAGTTGTGCCTTAACCTAACCCAAGT
>NW_026046861.1:325000-330000 GCF_023864275.1 Schistocerca cancellata
CCAACGCTGTCGTAGAGCCGATACTCCATCTTTGGTACAAGGCAATCATTCCGCTGTAAATCAGTACGTCACTCGTAGTTCAGTCACCTCACAGCACTGCTCAGTAAACTATGCAGGCCCACATAGATAGATTATGATAGATTATATACGCAAATGCCCCTATACATGCTGAACGTCCGTACACACAAAATGAACCACACGTCAGCCACACACTCTATCACACACTACTCTCTGCCTGTAACAGACACAGATACAACTACTAAGCACCAGCATGGACCAACGTCCGGTGCATCCTATCCGCCACAGTACACCAACTACGCTATGATAACCAGACCGGGAGGTCCAATCATAAAACAGAATACCCCACTCGTCCGACAACCACAATTGCTCAGAGAAGCCACCAACACCCACACATGTCCTACACAGGGGTGCACCCATCACCACCACACTGCCTCGTCTTACAGCACAAACACACTGGCAGGAATGAAACACACAGGTCTGCCGCAACCACAGACACGGCTCGCCCCCTCTCACTGGCGAAAAGCGCATCCCGACGTGACATAACTCCTTTGACACACTGACGCTGCCTCGGGCATCCACGTCCTACGGTCGATATCAACGAACCTCCCCCCCCCCCCTCCCCCCCACAACACGCCATCCCATACCACATTGTGTACCGTACCCAAACCTAACGTGTACTGTACTACAACGCAATGTGTACCATAACACAACCCAGTTTGTACCTTAACCTAACCTATGTCACCTTAACCTAACCTATGTCACCTTAACCTAACCTATGTCACCTTAACCTAACCTATGTCACCTTAACCTAACCTATGTCCCCTTAACCTAACCTATGTCACCTTAACCTAACCTATGTCACCTTAACCTAACCTATGTCACCTTAACCTAACCTATGTCACCTTAACCTAACCTATGTCACCTTAACCTAACCTATGTCACCTTAACCTAACCTATGTCACCTTAACCTAACCTATGTCACCTTAACCTAACCTATGTCACCTTAACCTAACCTATGTCACCTTAACCTAACCCATCTTGCACCTTAACCTAACCCATCTTGCACCTTAACCTAACCCATCTTGCACCTTAACCTAACCCATCTTGCACCTTAACCTAACCCATCTTGCACCTTAACCTAACCTATGTTGCACCTTAACCTAACCTGTGTTGCACCTTAACCTACCTCAATTTGCACCGCAATGTAACGCAATTTGCACCGCAATGTAACGCAATTTGCACCGCAATGTAACGCAATTTGCACCGCAATGTAACGCAATTTGCACCGCAATGTAACGCAATTTGCACCGCAATGTAACGCAATTTGCACCGCAATGTAACGCAATTTGCACCGCAATGTAACGCAATTTGCACCGCAATGTAACGCAATTTGCACCGCAATGTAACGCAATTTGCACCGCAATGTAACTCAATTTGCACCGCAATGTAACTCAATTTGCACCGCATGTAACTCAATTTGCACCGCAATGTAACTCAATTTGCACCGCAATGTAACTCAATTTGCACCGCAATGTAACTCAATTTGCACCGCAATGTAACTCAATTTGCACCGCAATGTAACTCAATTTGCACCGCAATGTAACTCAATTTGCACCGCAATGTAATGCAATTTGCACCGCAATGTAATGCAATTTGTACCGCAATCTACCCCCACATTGTGCCTTAACCTAACCCACGTTGTGCCTTAACCTAACCCACATTGTGCCTTAACCTAACCCACATTGTGCCTTAACCTAACCCACGTTGTGCCTTAACCTAACCCACGTTGTGCCTTAACCTAACCCACGTTGTGCCTTAACCTAACCCAAGTTGTGCCTTAACCTAACCCAAGTTGTGCCTTAACCTAACCCAAGTTGTGCCTTAACCTAACCCAAGTTGTGCCTTAACCTAACCCAAGTTGTGCCTTAACCTAACCCAAGTTGTGCCTTAACCTAACCCAAGTTGTGCCTTAACCTAACCCAAGTTGTGCCTTAACCTAACCCAAGTTGTGCCTTACCCTGCTCTGTAATTGGCATATGACACGTTACATTAATGTATTGTCCAACCGCAACCCGCTCAGAATGTTGTGTACACAGCTACGTGTCATCTCCCCATAACAGCTGCATTGCAGTGTGGTACGCCATAGAGACGTGTGGGAGTAATGGACGCAGTGGATGGCGATCAGCATGAGCCGTCTGTTCATGTAGTGGCGCGTGTATGCAGACGTAGTAGTCTCTTCTCACACAATGTGATAGCACGGTGCCCCGCGTTCCACATCTGCGACATGCTACAGAGGCCGGTTGACAGTTGGTCGCGCAATGGACATCGCATACGTACGGGGGCACCTTCCACGTGCCCTCTAGTCGGGCACATTTTGTTGCGTGGATGTGAGCGGATGTAGTGTGTCTTGACACCTGACAGGCAGGCATGCAATAATAGTTGACTTTGCAAACGGGGATGGACGTGTACGTTTACTGGTGACGTTACGCAAATGAACAACTGGTAACCCGTTGTGGTGCGGTTGTCCTTGCTGGAGGTACATCTGTGAGGGCAACGATCGGTACAGCTACGAAGCGGTCCCCCACCATACCAACGAACGTGAATGTGAATCTGGGTGTGAAGCGATACGCGGCTGTGGGTGGGTGGGACTGTCCCCGGCCGGTGAGGGGGGGCCGCCCGGCGTGCTGGCCGCGCGGTGCGTGGGCGCACGCGCTACAGCCGGCTGGTGGGGGCGCCCAGTGGCAGGCGCGCCGGCCGACGGACGCGGCAGGCGGCGCAGCTGCGCGCCGGGGCACCCTGCGCGCGGCGCCGTGCAGCCAAAGTGGGTCCTCGCCGGCCCGGTGCGAAGCGCGGTGGACATCTGCAGTGTGCTGGTCCGATTGAGGACTGTGTGCGTTGAGGATGCGCCGCCGCCCGGCACTCGGCGCCGCGACGCCGTCTGCTGCTCGGTCGCCCCAGCGGTTCTCGCTGGTGGTTTGTATCGCAGTTGTGCAGACGTGTTGGCACGTGCGCTGTGCTGGGAGAGTTCGCTTCGGCACCCACGTGGGGCCTTTGCCCTTCTGTGGCGCTGGCGTTGGAGCTGCCGGTCACCGTAGGTGGCGCGTGTTGTCTCCCGCCGGCAATGCCACGACAGCACGCTCCCGGGCCTCTGTCGGCAGCGGCAAGCTCAGTTGGGAGCACGGGTGGTCGCACCTAAAGCGTCTACTCGCCTAACTCCGGGCGATTGCGCCTCTCTCGAACCCGACCAAGTACTTAGGACGGCGCTGCGCGCCGCCGGGACCTGAGAGGGTTTCGAGGTGTATTGTGCAGGGGAGCTCAGCCTCCTCCTGTTTGCAGAATAATTGAGCGGACGCTTGCGTGTTCGCGCGGGCCCCTGGGACACACTCCCGGGCGGCCGGCTGCTCAGCTCTAGTTGACGCAGCTCCCTGGTTGATCCTGCCAGTAGTCATATGCTTGTCTCAAAGATTAAGCCATGCATGTCTCAGTACAAGCCGCATTAAGGTGAAACCGCGAATGGCTCATTAAATCAGTTATGGTTCCTTAGATCGTACCCACGTTACTTGGATAACTGTGGTAATTCTAGAGCTAATACATGCAAACAGAGTCCCGACCAGAGATGGAAGGGACGCTTTTATTAGATCAAAACCAATCGGTCGGCTCGTCCGGTCCGTTTGCCTTGGTGACTCTGAATAACTTTGGGCTGATCGCACGGTCCTCGTACCGGCGACGCATCTTTCAAATGTCTGCCTTATCAACTGTCGATGGTAGGTTCTGCGCCTACCATGGTTGTAACGGGTAACGGGGAATCAGGGTTCGATTCCGGAGAGGGAGCCTGAGAAACGGCTACCACATCCAAGGAAGGCAGCAGGCGCGCAAATTACCCACTCCCGGCACGGGGAGGTAGTGACGAAAAATAACGATACGGGACTCATCCGAGGCCCCGTAATCGGAATGAGTACACTTTAAATCCTTTAACGAGTATCTATTGGAGGGCAAGTCTGGTGCCAGCAGCCGCGGTAATTCCAGCTCCAATAGCGTATATTAAAGTTGTTGCGGTTAAAAAGCTCGTAGTTGGATTTGTGTCCCACGCTGTTGGTTCACCGCCCGTCGGTGTTTAACTGGCATGTATCGTGGGACGTCCTGCCGGTGGGGCGAGCCGAAGGCGTGCGACCGCCTCGTGCGTGTTCGTGCGTCCGAGGCGGACCCCGTTGAAATCCTACCAAGGTGCTCTTTATTGAGTGTCTGGGTGGGCCGGCACTTGAGTGTCTGGGTGGGCCGGCACGTTTACTTTGAACAAATTAGAGTGCTTAAAGCAGGCAAGCCCGCCTGAATACTGTGTGCATGGAATAATGGAATAGGACCTCGGTTCTATTTTGTTGGTTTTCGGAACCCGAGGTAATGATTAATAGGGACAGGCGGGGGCATTCGTATTGCGACGTTAGAGGTGAAATTCTTGGATCGTCGCAAGACGAACAGAAGCGAAAGCATTTGCCAAGTATGTTTTCATTAATCAAGAACGAAAGTTAGAGGTTCGAAGGCGATCAGATACCGCCCTAGTTCTAACCATAAACGATGCCAGCCAGCGATCCGCCGCAGTTCCTCCGATGACTCGGCGGGCAGCCTCCGGGAAACCAAAGCTTTTGGGTTCCGGGGGAAGTATGGTTGCAAAGCTGAAACTTAAAGGAATTGACGGAAGGGCACCACCAGGAGTGGAGCCTGCGGCTTAATTTGACTCAACACGGGAAACCTCACCAGGCCCGGACACCGGAAGGATTGACAGATTGATAGCTCTTTCTTGATTCGGTGGGTGGTGGTGCATGGCCGTTCTTAGTTGGTGGAGCGATTTGTCTGGTTAATTCCGATAACGAACGAGACTCTAGCCTGCTAACTAGTCGCGTGACATCCTTCGTGCTGTCAGCGATTACTTTTCTTCTTAGAGGGACAGGCGGCTTCTAGCCGCACGAGATTGAGCAATAACA
>NW_026046862.1:0-5000 GCF_023864275.1 Schistocerca cancellata
CAGTGAATTATTATTGTTGTTTTGTGACGTCGTCAATTGTTCTGTCCCTGTGGACAGATGCAACAGAGAGTGAACATCATTTCGTTGAGGGCGTTTATTATTTCCATGTATCTGCAACGAGTAATAGGAGGGTGGGAAAATAGTACGAAGTATGCTTGCGTGAATAACGCGTGGTCAACGGTTCGCGCGCGCCCTCTGGTCCCGACGCCATCAACGTCCACAATAAACAGACCATACCGCATGATGTTGACAATGCCGCCCACAGGCACAACACAGCCATCTTTGGGAATGTGACCAAACTACATTGCCATCCGGCCCAGAAACGACACCTCCATCTACAGGAATCCAACGAAACTACGCCAACCATACCTCCAAAACACGGCACCGCCATCTATGACAATGTGACGAAACCACATGCAATAGCTCCATCTACGCGAATCGGACGACACTACGTCCACCATGTCGAGCGCACCACAAACAAAAATACCGCCACCTGCAGGTCCCCCGCAACATGACCTGCTGCACCGATGATACCGCCATCTATGAGACGCCACGCCGACTACGACATCGCTAGGTCCCACAGTGCCCATTTTCCGACGCCACCCACAAACCCTGCATCATCTGCCCACCACAGGAGCCCCAACGCCTGTGCCTGCGTCGCACGAAGTCGTCGACCGACAATCGCTCCACCCGCACCCGCACGTGCCCCCACCCCAACCGCCCAAATCGCAACTCCAGCGGATGAACGGCGGACTCTTCCCGCACTCGTAACGTGCAATCCGCCCCTATATCTTGCGTTTCATGAAGAGTTATATCGAATATGCCATATTCCCGCTGTCCCTATACATGCTGTAAGTAGCTCGCTTGCTACAGCAGCAGCAGCAGCAGCACCACCTCCGCGCGCTTCCCTGGGGGCACTGAACCGCAGGATGCGAGACCCCACGCCCAGTGGCAAACAGGGCTCCTCTCAGAATATAGGCGGTCCCTACCCCCTCACAACGATGACGGTGGGAGGGCCGTTTTACGAGACCATTTCCTGCGGTGCCAACGCTGTCGTAGAGCCGATACTCCATCTTTGGTACAAGGCAATCATTCCGCTGTAAATCAGTACGTCACTCGTAGTTCAGTCACCTCACAGCACTGCTCAGTAAACTATGCAGGCCCACATAGATAGATTATGATAGATTATATACGCAAATGCCCCTATACATGCTGAACGTCCGTACACACAAAATGAACCACACGTCAGCCACACACTCTATCACACACTACTCTCTGCCTGTAACAGACACAGATACAACTACTAAGCACCAGCATGGACCAACGTCCGGTGCATCCTATCCGCCACAGTACACCAACTACGCTATGATAACCAGACCGGGAGGTCCAATCATAAAACAGAATACCCCACTCGTCCGACAACCACAATTGCTCAGAGAAGCCACCAACACCCACACATGTCCTACACAGGGGTGCACCCATCACCACCACACTGCCTCGTCTTACAGCACAAACACACTGGCAGGAATGAAACACACAGGTCTGCCGCAACCACAGACACGGCTCGCCCCCTCTCACTGGCGAAAAGCGCATCCCGACGTGACATAACTCCTTTGACACACTGACGCTGCCTCGGGCATCCACGTCCTACGGTCGATATCAACGAACCTCCCCCCCCCCCCCTCCCCCCCCACAACACGCCATCCCATACCACATTGTGTACCGTACCCAAACCTAACGTGTACTGTACTACAACGCAATGTGTACCATAACACAACCCAGTTTGTACCTTAACCTAACCTATGTCACCTTAACCTAACCTATGTCACCTTAACCTAACCTATGTCACCTTAACCTAACCTATGTCACCTTAACCTAACCTATGTCCCCCTTAACCTAACCTATGTCACCTTAACCTAACCTATGTCACCTTAACCTAACCTATGTCACCTTAACCTAACCTATGTCACCTTAACCTAACCTATGTCACCTTAACCTAACCTATGTCACCTTAACCTAACCTATGTCACCTTAACCTAACCTATGTCACCTTAACCTAACCTATGTCACCTTAACCTAACCTATGTCACCTTAACCTAACCCATCTTGCACCTTAACCTAACCCATCTTGCACCTTAACCTAACCCATCTTGCACCTTAACCTAACCCATCTTGCACCTTAACCTAACCTATGTTGCACCTTAACCTAACCTGTGTTGCACCTTAACCTACCTCAATTTGCACCGCAATGTAACGCAATTTGCACCGCAATGTAACGCAATTTGCACCGCAATGTAACGCAATTTGCACCGCAATGTAACGCAATTTGCACCGCAATGTAACGCAATTTGCACCGCAATGTAACGCAATTTGCACCGCAATGTAACGCAATTTGCACCGCAATGTAACGCAATTTGCACCGCAATGTAACGCAATTTGCACCGCAATGTAACGCAATTTGCACCGCAATGTAACTCAATTTGCACCGCAATGTAACTCAATTTGCACCGCAATGTAACTCAATTTGCACCGCAATGTAACTCAATTTGCACCGCAATGTAACTCAATTTGCACCGCAATGTAACTCAATTTGCACCGCAATGTAACTCAATTTGCACCGCAATGTAACTCAATTTGCACCGCAATGTAATGCAATTTGCACCGCAATGTAATGCAATTTGTACCGCAATCTACCCCCACATTGTGCCTTAACCTAACCCACGTTGTGCCTTAACCTAACCCACATTGTGCCTTAACCTAACCCACATTGTGCCTTAACCTAACCCACGTTGTGCCTTAACCTAACCCACGTTGTGCCTTAACCTAACCCACGTTGTGCCTTAACCTAACCCAAGTTGTGCCTTAACCTAACCCAAGTTGTGCCTTAACCTAACCCAAGTTGTGCCTTAACCTAACCCAAGTTGTGCCTTAACCTAACCCAAGTTGTGCCTTAACCTAACCCAAGTTGTGCCTTAACCTAACCCAAGTTGTGCCTTAACCTAACCCAAGTTGTGCCTTAACCTAACCCAAGTTGTGCCTTACCCTGCTCTGTAATTGGCATATGACACGTTACATTAATGTATTGTCCAACCGCAACCCGCTCAGAATGTTGTGTACACAGCTACGTGTCATCTCCCCATAACAGCTGCATTGCAGTGTGGTACGCCATAGAGACGTGTGGGAGTAATGGACGCAGTGGATGGCGATCAGCATGAGCCGTCTGTTCATGTAGTGGCGCGTGTATGCAGACGTAGTAGTCTCTTCTCACACAATGTGATAGCACGGTGCCCCGCGTTCCACATCTGCGACATGCTACAGAGGCCGGTTGACAGTTGGTCGCGCAATGGACATCGCATACGTACGGGGGCACCTTCCACGTGCCCTCTAGTCGGGCACATTTTGTTGCGTGGATGTGAGCGGATGTAGTGTGTCTTGACACCTGACAGGCAGGCATGCAATAATAGTTGACTTTGCAAACGGGGATGGACGTGTACGTTTACTGGTGACGTTACGCAAATGAACAACTGGTAACCCGTTGTGGTGCGGTTGTCCTTGCTGGAGGTACATCTGTGAGGGCAACGATCGGTACAGCTACGAAGCGGTCCCCACCATACCAACGAACGTGAATGTGAATCTGGGTGTGAAGCGATACGCGGCTGTGGGTGGGTGGGACTGTCCCCGGCCGGTGAGGGGGGGCCGCCCGGCGTGCTGGCCGCGCGGTGCGTGGGCGCACGCGCTACAGCCGGCTGGTGGGGGCGCCCAGTGGCAGGCGCGCCGGCCGACGGACGCGGCAGGCGGCGCAGCTGCGCGCCGGGGCACCCTGCGCGCGGCGCCGTGCAGCCAAAGTGGGTCCTCGCCGGCCCGGTGCGAAGCGCGGTGGACATCTGCAGTGTGCTGGTCCGATTGAGGACTGTGTGCGTTGAGGATGCGCCGCCGCCCGGCACTCGGCGCCGCGACGCCGTCTGCTGCTCGGTCGCCCCAGCGGTTCTCGCTGGTGGTTTGTATCGCAGTTGTGCAGACGTGTTGGCACGTGCGCTGTGCTGGGAGAGTTCGCTTCGGCACCCACGTGGGGCCTTTGCCCTTCTGTGGCGCTGGCGTTGGAGCTGCCGGTCACCGTAGGTGGCGCGTGTTGTCTCCCGCCGGCAATGCCACGACAGCACGCTCCCGGGCCTCTGTCGGCAGCGGCAAGCTCAGTTGGGAGCACGGGTGGTCGCACCTAAAGCGTCTACTCGCCTAACTCCGGGCGATTGCGCCTCTCTCGAACCCGACCAAGTACTTAGGACGGCGCTGCGCGCCGCCGGGACCTGAGAGGGTTTCGAGGTGTATTGTGCAGGGGAGCTCAGCCTCCTCCTGTTTGCAGAATAATTGAGCGGACGCTTGCGTGTTCGCGCGGGCCCCTGGGACACACTCCCGGGCGGCCGGCTGCTCAGCTCTAGTTGACGCAGCTCCCTGGTTGATCCTGCCAGTAGTCATATGCTTGTCTCAAAGATTAAGCCATGCATGTCTCAGTACAAGCCGCATTAAGGTGAAACCGCGAATGGCTCATTAAATCAGTTATGGTTCCTTAGATCGTACCCACGTTACTTGGATAACTGTGGTAATTCTAGAGCTAATACATGCAAACAGAGTCCCGACCAGAGATGGAAGGGACGCTTTTATTAGATCAAAACCAATCGGTCGGCTCGTCCGGTCCGTTTGCCTTGGTGACTCTGAATAACTTTGGGCTGATCGCACGGTCCTCGTACCGGCGACGCATCTTTCAAATGTCTGCCTTATCAACTGTCGATGGTAGGTTCTGCGCCTACCATGGTTGTAACGGGTAACGGGGAATCAGGGTTCGATTCCGGAGAGGGAGCCTGAGAAACGGCTACCACATCCAAGGAAGGCAGCAGGCGCGCAAATTACCCACTCCCGGCACGGGGAGGTAGTGACGAAAAATAACGATACGGGACTCATCCGAGGCCCCGTAATCGGAATGAGTACACTTTAAATCCTTTAAC
>NW_026046862.1:7500-10000 GCF_023864275.1 Schistocerca cancellata
AAGGTCGAACGGGTGAGATTCACGCCCATCCGGCCACTGGCTCCCGCCCTCGGCAGATGGGGCCGGCCGCCCGCGCGGAGCAATCCGCGGCGGGGTCGTGTCCGGTTGCCTTTCCACTCGCCGCGGGGTGGGGCCGTTCCGGTGTGCGGTGGGCCGCACTTCTCCCCTAGTAGGACGTCGCGACCCGCTGGGTGCCGGCCTACGGCCCGGGTGCGCAGCCTGTCCTTCCGCGGGCCTCGGTTCGCGTCTGTTGGGCAGAGCCCCGGTGTCCTGGCTGGCTGCTCGGCGGTATATCTGGAGGAGTCGATTCGCCCCTTTGGGCGCTCGGGCTCCCGGCAAGCGCGCGCGGTTCTTCCCGGATGACGGACCTACCTGGCCCGGCCCCGGACCCGCGCCGCTGTTGGCTCGGGATGCTCTCGGGCGGAATAATCGCTCCCGTCAGCGGCGCTTCAGCTTTGGACAATTTCACGACCCGTCTTGAAACACGGACCAAGGAGTCTAACATGTGCGCGAGTCATTGGGCTGTACGAAACCTAAAGGCGTAATGAAAGTGAAGGTCTCGCCTTGCGCGGGCCGAGGGAGGATGGGGCTTCCCCGCCCTTCACGGGGCGGCGGCCTCCGCACTCCCGGGGCGTCTCGTCCTCATTGCGAGGTGAGGCGCACCTAGAGCGTACACGTTGGGACCCGAAAGATGGTGAACTATGCCTGGCCAGGACGAAGTCAGGGGAAACCCTGATGGAGGTCCGTAGCGATTCTGACGTGCAAATCGATCGTCGGAGCTGGGTATAGGGGCGAAAGACTAATCGAACCATCTAGTAGCTGGTTCCCTCCGAAGTTTCCCTCAGGATAGCTGGTGCTCGTACGAGTCTCATCCGGTAAAGCGAATGATTAGAGGCCTTGGGGCCGAAACGACCTCAACCTATTCTCAAACTTTAAATGGGTGAGATCTCCGGCTTGCTTGATATGCTGAAGCCGCGAGCAAACGACTCGGATCGGAGTGCCAAGTGGGCCACTTTTGGTAAGCAGAACTGGCGCTGTGGGATGAACCAAACGCCGAGTTAAGGCGCCCGAATCGACGCTCATGGGAAACCATGAAAGGCGTTGGTTGCTTAAGACAGCAGGACGGTGGCCATGGAAGTCGGAATCCGCTAAGGAGTGTGTAACAACTCACCTGCCGAAGCAACTAGCCCTGAAAATGGATGGCGCTGAAGCGTCGTGCCTATACTCGGCCGTCAGTCTGGCAGTCATGGCCGGTCCTTGCGGCCGGCCGCGAAGCCCTGACGAGTAGGAGGGTCGCGGCGGTGGGCGCAGAAGGGTCTGGGCGTGAGCCTGCCTGGAGCCGCCGTCGGTGCAGATCTTGGTGGTAGTAGCAAATACTCCAGCGAGGCCCTGGAGGGCTGACGCGGAGAAGGGTTTCGTGTGAACAGCCGTTGCACACGAGTCAGTCGATCCTAAGCCCTAGGAGAAATCCGATGTTGATGGGGGCCGTCATAGCATGATGCACTTTGTGCTGGCCCCCGTTGGGCGAAAGGGAATCCGGTTCCTATTCCGGAACCCGGCAGCGGAACCGATACAAGTCGGGCCCCTCTTTTAGAGATGCTCGTCGGGGTAACCCAAAAGGACCCGGAGACGCCGTCGGGAGATCGGGGAAGAGTTTTCTTTTCTGCATGAGCGTTCGAGTTCCCTGGAATCCTCTAGCAGGGAGATAGGGTTTGGAACGCGAAGAGCACCGCAGTTGCGGCGGTGTCCCGATCTTCCCCTCGGACCTTGAAAATCCGGGAGAGGGCCACGTGGAGGTGTCGCGCCGGTTCGTACCCATATCCGCAGCAGGTCTCCAAGGTGAAGAGCCTCTAGTCGATAGAATAATGTAGGTAAGGGAAGTCGGCAAATTGGATCCGTAACTTCGGGATAAGGATTGGCTCTGAGGATCGGGGCGTGTCGGGCTTGGTCGGGAAGTGGGTCAGCGCTAACGTGCCGGGCCTGGGCGAGGTGAGTGCCGTAGGGGTGCCGGTAAGTGCGGGCGTTTAGCGCGGGCGTGGTCTGCTCTCGCCGTTGGTTGGCCTCGTGCTGGCCGGCGGTGCAGGATGCGCGCGCCTGCGCGGCGTTCGTGCCCCGGTGCTTCAACCTGCGCGCAGGATCCGAGCTCGGTCCCGTGCCTTGGCCTCCCACGGATCTTCCTTGCTGCGAGGCCGCGTCCGCCTTAGCGTGCTCCTCCGGGGGCGCGCGGGTGCGCGGATTCTCTTCGGCCGCCATTCAACGATCAACTCAGAACTGGCACGGACTGGGGGAATCCGACTGTCTAATTAAAACAAAGCATTGCGATGGCCCTAGCGGGTGTTGACGCAATGTGATTTCTGCCCAGTGCTCTGAATGTCAACGTGAAGAAATTCAAGCAAGCGCGGGTAAACGGCGGGAGTAACTATGCGTCCAGGGCTGCGGGCTCACCAGCCGTGCTCGGGTGCGACGTCACGACGCTGTTGTGAAATACGTCGCGCGCGGG
>NW_026046862.1:15000-17500 GCF_023864275.1 Schistocerca cancellata
GCAATTTGCACCGCAATGTAACGCAATTTGCACCGCAATGTAACGCAATTTGCACCGCAATGTAACGCAATTTGCACCGCAATGTAACTCAATTTGCACCGCAATGTAACTCAATTTGCACCGCAATGTAACTCAATTTGCACCGCAATGTAACTCAATTTGCACCGCAATGTAACTCAATTTGCACCGCAATGTAACTCAATTTGCACCGCAATGTAACTCAATTTGCACCGCAATGTAACTCAATTTGCACCGCAATGTAATGCAATTTGCACCGCAATGTAATGCAATTTGTACCGCAATCTACCCCCACATTGTGCCTTAACCTAACCCACGTTGTGCCTTAACCTAACCCACATTGTGCCTTAACCTAACCCACATTGTGCCTTAACCTAACCCACGTTGTGCCTTAACCTAACCCACGTTGTGCCTTAACCTAACCCACGTTGTGCCTTAACCTAACCCAAGTTGTGCCTTAACCTAACCCAAGTTGTGCCTTAACCTAACCCAAGTTGTGCCTTAACCTAACCCAAGTTGTGCCTTAACCTAACCCAAGTTGTGCCTTAACCTAACCCAAGTTGTGCCTTAACCTAACCCAAGTTGTGCCTTAACCTAACCCAAGTTGTGCCTTAACCTAACCCAAGTTGTGCCTTACCCTGCTCTGTAATTGGCATATGACACGTTACATTAATGTATTGTCCAACCGCAACCCGCTCAGAATGTTGTGTACACAGCTACGTGTCATCTCCCCATAACAGCTGCATTGCAGTGTGGTACGCCATAGAGACGTGTGGGAGTAATGGACGCAGTGGATGGCGATCAGCATGAGCCGTCTGTTCATGTAGTGGCGCGTGTATGCAGACGTAGTAGTCTCTTCTCACACAATGTGATAGCACGGTGCCCCGCGTTCCACATCTGCGACATGCTACAGAGGCCGGTTGACAGTTGGTCGCGCAATGGACATCGCATACGTACGGGGGCACCTTCCACGTGCCCTCTAGTCGGGCACATTTTGTTGCGTGGATGTGAGCGGATGTAGTGTGTCTTGACACCTGACAGGCAGGCATGCAATAATAGTTGACTTTGCAAACGGGGATGGACGTGTACGTTTACTGGTGACGTTACGCAAATGAACAACTGGTAACCCGTTGTGGTGCGGTTGTCCTTGCTGGAGGTACATCTGTGAGGGCAACGATCGGTACAGCTACGAAGCGGTCCCCACCATACCAACGAACGTGAATGTGAATCTGGGTGTGAAGCGATACGCGGCTGTGGGTGGGTGGGACTGTCCCCGGCCGGTGAGGGGGGGCCGCCCGGCGTGCTGGCCGCGCGGTGCGTGGGCGCACGCGCTACAGCCGGCTGGTGGGGGCGCCCAGTGGCAGGCGCGCCGGCCGACGGACGCGGCAGGCGGCGCAGCTGCGCGCCGGGGCACCCTGCGCGCGGCGCCGTGCAGCCAAAGTGGGTCCTCGCCGGCCCGGTGCGAAGCGCGGTGGACATCTGCAGTGTGCTGGTCCGATTGAGGACTGTGTGCGTTGAGGATGCGCCGCCGCCCGGCACTCGGCGCCGCGACGCCGTCTGCTGCTCGGTCGCCCCAGCGGTTCTCGCTGGTGGTTTGTATCGCAGTTGTGCAGACGTGTTGGCACGTGCGCTGTGCTGGGAGAGTTCGCTTCGGCACCCACGTGGGGCCTTTGCCCTTCTGTGGCGCTGGCGTTGGAGCTGCCGGTCACCGTAGGTGGCGCGTGTTGTCTCCCGCCGGCAATGCCACGACAGCACGCTCCCGGGCCTCTGTCGGCAGCGGCAAGCTCAGTTGGGAGCACGGGTGGTCGCACCTAAAGCGTCTACTCGCCTAACTCCGGGCGATTGCGCCTCTCTCGAACCCGACCAAGTACTTAGGACGGCGCTGCGCGCCGCCGGGACCTGAGAGGGTTTCGAGGTGTATTGTGCAGGGGAGCTCAGCCTCCTCCTGTTTGCAGAATAATTGAGCGGACGCTTGCGTGTTCGCGCGGGCCCCTGGGACACACTCCCGGGCGGCCGGCTGCTCAGCTCTAGTTGACGCAGCTCCCTGGTTGATCCTGCCAGTAGTCATATGCTTGTCTCAAAGATTAAGCCATGCATGTCTCAGTACAAGCCGCATTAAGGTGAAACCGCGAATGGCTCATTAAATCAGTTATGGTTCCTTAGATCGTACCCACGTTACTTGGATAACTGTGGTAATTCTAGAGCTAATACATGCAAACAGAGTCCCGACCAGAGATGGAAGGGACGCTTTTATTAGATCAAAACCAATCGGTCGGCTCGTCCGGTCCGTTTGCCTTGGTGACTCTGAATAACTTTGGGCTGATCGCACGGTCCTCGTACCGGCGACGCATCTTTCAAATGTCTGCCTTATCAACTGTCGATGGTAGGTTCTGCGCCTACCATGGTTGTAACGGGTAACGGGGAATCAGGGTTCGATTCCGGAGAGGGAGCCTGAGAAACGGCTACCACATCCAAGGAAGGC
>NW_026046862.1:25000-27500 GCF_023864275.1 Schistocerca cancellata
TACCGCCATCTATGAGACGCCACGCCGACTACGACATCGCTAGGTCCCACAGTGCCCATTTTCCGACGCCACCCACAAACCCTGCATCATCTGCCCACCACAGGAGCCCCAACGCCTGTGCCTGCGTCGCACGAAGTCGTCGACCGACAATCGCTCCACCCGCACCCGCACGTGCCCCACCCCAACCGCCCAAATCGCAACTCCAGCGGATGAACGGCGGACTCTTCCCGCACTCGTAACGTGCAATCCGCCCCTATATCTTGCGTTTCATGAAGAGTTATATCGAATATGCCATATTCCCGCTGTCCCTATACATGCTGTAAGTAGCTCGCTTGCTACAGCAGCAGCAGCAGCAGCACCACCTCCGCGCGCTTCCCTGGGGGCACTGAACCGCAGGATGCGAGACCCCACGCCCAGTGGCAAACAGGGCTCCTCTCAGAATATAGGCGGTCCCTACCCCTCACAACGATGACGGTGGGAGGGCCGTTTTACGAGACCATTTCCTGCGGTGCCAACGCTGTCGTAGAGCCGATACTCCATCTTTGGTACAAGGCAATCATTCCGCTGTAAATCAGTACGTCACTCGTAGTTCAGTCACCTCACAGCACTGCTCAGTAAACTATGCAGGCCCACATAGATAGATTATGATAGATTATATACGCAAATGCCCCTATACATGCTGAACGTCCGTACACACAAAATGAACCACACGTCAGCCACACACTCTATCACACACTACTCTCTGCCTGTAACAGACACAGATACAACTACTAAGCACCAGCATGGACCAACGTCCGGTGCATCCTATCCGCCACAGTACACCAACTACGCTATGATAACCAGACCGGGAGGTCCAATCATAAAACAGAATACCCCACTCGTCCGACAACCACAATTGCTCAGAGAAGCCACCAACACCCACACATGTCCTACACAGGGGTGCACCCATCACCACCACACTGCCTCGTCTTACAGCACAAACACACTGGCAGGAATGAAACACACAGGTCTGCCGCAACCACAGACACGGCTCGCCCCCTCTCACTGGCGAAAAGCGCATCCCGACGTGACATAACTCCTTTGACACACTGACGCTGCCTCGGGCATCCACGTCCTACGGTCGATATCAACGAACCTCCCCCCCCCCTCCCCCCCACAACACGCCATCCCATACCACATTGTGTACCGTACCCAAACCTAACGTGTACTGTACTACAACGCAATGTGTACCATAACACAACCCAGTTTGTACCTTAACCTAACCTATGTCACCTTAACCTAACCTATGTCACCTTAACCTAACCTATGTCACCTTAACCTAACCTATGTCACCTTAACCTAACCTATGTCCCCTTAACCTAACCTATGTCACCTTAACCTAACCTATGTCACCTTAACCTAACCTATGTCACCTTAACCTAACCTATGTCACCTTAACCTAACCTATGTCACCTTAACCTAACCTATGTCACCTTAACCTAACCTATGTCACCTTAACCTAACCTATGTCACCTTAACCTAACCTATGTCACCTTAACCTAACCTATGTCACCTTAACCTAACCCATCTTGCACCTTAACCTAACCCATCTTGCACCTTAACCTAACCCATCTTGCACCTTAACCTAACCCATCTTGCACCTTAACCTAACCTATGTTGCACCTTAACCTAACCTGTGTTGCACCTTAACCTACCTCAATTTGCACCGCAATGTAACGCAATTTGCACCGCAATGTAACGCAATTTGCACCGCAATGTAACGCAATTTGCACCGCAATGTAACGCAATTTGCACCGCAATGTAACGCAATTTGCACCGCAATGTAACGCAATTTGCACCGCAATGTAACGCAATTTGCACCGCAATGTAACGCAATTTGCACCGCAATGTAACGCAATTTGCACCGCAATGTAACTCAATTTGCACCGCAATGTAACTCAATTTGCACCGCAATGTAACTCAATTTGCACCGCAATGTAACTCAATTTGCACCGCAATGTAACTCAATTTGCACCGCAATGTAACTCAATTTGCACCGCAATGTAACTCAATTTGCACCGCAATGTAACTCAATTTGCACCGCAATGTAATGCAATTTGCACCGCAATGTAATGCAATTTGTACCGCAATCTACCCCCACATTGTGCCTTAACCTAACCCACGTTGTGCCTTAACCTAACCCACATTGTGCCTTAACCTAACCCACATTGTGCCTTAACCTAACCCACGTTGTGCCTTAACCTAACCCACGTTGTGCCTTAACCTAACCCACGTTGTGCCTTAACCTAACCCAAGTTGTGCCTTAACCTAACCCAAGTTGTGCCTTAACCTAACCCAAGTTGTGCCTTAACCTAACCCAAGTTGTGCCTTAACCTAACCCAAGTTGTGCCTTAACCTAACCCAAGTTGTGCCTTAACCTAACCCAAGTTGTGCCTTAACCTAACCCAAGTTGTGCCTTACCCTGCTCTGTAATTGGCATATGACACGTTACATTAATGTA
>NW_026046862.1:37500-40000 GCF_023864275.1 Schistocerca cancellata
ACAAAATGAACCACACGTCAGCCACACACTCTATCACACACTACTCTCTGCCTGTAACAGACACAGATACAACTACTAAGCACCAGCATGGACCAACGTCCGGTGCATCCTATCCGCCACAGTACACCAACTACGCTATGATAACCAGACCGGGAGGTCCAATCATAAAACAGAATACCCCACTCGTCCGACAACCACAATTGCTCAGAGAAGCCACCAACACCCACACATGTCCTACACAGGGGTGCACCCATCACCACCACACTGCCTCGTCTTACAGCACAAACACACTGGCAGGAATGAAACACACAGGTCTGCCGCAACCACAGACACGGCTCGCCCCCTCTCACTGGCGAAAAGCGCATCCCGACGTGACATAACTCCTTTGACACACTGACGCTGCCTCGGGCATCCACGTCCTACGGTCGATATCAACGAACCTCCCCCCCCCCCCCCTCCCCCCCACAACACGCCATCCCATACCACATTGTGTACCGTACCCAAACCTAACGTGTACTGTACTACAACGCAATGTGTACCATAACACAACCCAGTTTGTACCTTAACCTAACCTATGTCACCTTAACCTAACCTATGTCACCTTAACCTAACCTATGTCACCTTAACCTAACCTATGTCACCTTAACCTAACCTATGTCCCCTTAACCTAACCTATGTCACCTTAACCTAACCTATGTCACCTTAACCTAACCTATGTCACCTTAACCTAACCTATGTCACCTTAACCTAACCTATGTCACCTTAACCTAACCTATGTCACCTTAACCTAACCTATGTCACCTTAACCTAACCTATGTCACCTTAACCTAACCTATGTCACCTTAACCTAACCCATCTTGCACCTTAACCTAACCCATCTTGCACCTTAACCTAACCCATCTTGCACCTTAACCTAACCCATCTTGCACCTTAACCTAACCCATCTTGCACCTTAACCTAACCCATCTTGCACCTTAACCTAACCTATGTTGCACCTTAACCTAACCTGTGTTGCACCTTAACCTACCTCAATTTGCACCGCAATGTAACGCAATTTGCACCGCAATGTAACGCAATTTGCACCGCAATGTAACGCAATTTGCACCGCAATGTAACGCAATTTGCACCGCAATGTAACGCAATTTGCACCGCAATGTAACGCAATTTGCACCGCAATGTAACGCAATTTGCACCGCAATGTAACGCAATTTGCACCGCAATGTAACGCAATTTGCACCGCAATGTAACGCAATTTGCACCGCAATGTAACTCAATTTGCACCGCAATGTAACTCAATTTGCACCGCAATGTAACTCAATTTGCACCGCAATGTAACTCAATTTGCACCGCAATGTAACTCAATTTGCACCGCAATGTAACTCAATTTGCACCGCAATGTAACTCAATTTGCACCGCAATGTAACTCAATTTGCACCGCAATGTAACTCAATTTGCACCGCAATGTAATGCAATTTGCACCGCAATGTAATGCAATTTGTACCGCAATCTACCCCCACATTGTGCCTTAACCTAACCCACGTTGTGCCTTAACCTAACCCACATTGTGCCTTAACCTAACCCACATTGTGCCTTAACCTAACCCACGTTGTGCCTTAACCTAACCCACGTTGTGCCTTAACCTAACCCACGTTGTGCCTTAACCTAACCCAAGTTGTGCCTTAACCTAACCCAAGTTGTGCCTTAACCTAACCCAAGTTGTGCCTTAACCTAACCCAAGTTGTGCCTTAACCTAACCCAAGTTGTGCCTTAACCTAACCCAAGTTGTGCCTTAACCTAACCCAAGTTGTGCCTTAACCTAACCCAAGTTGTGCCTTACCCTGCTCTGTAATTGGCATATGACACGTTACATTAATGTATTGTCCAACCGCAACCCGCTCAGAATGTTGTGTACACAGCTACGTGTCATCTCCCCATAACAGCTGCATTGCAGTGTGGTACGCCATAGAGACGTGTGGGAGTAATGGACGCAGTGGATGGCGATCAGCATGAGCCGTCTGTTCATGTAGTGGCGCGTGTATGCAGACGTAGTAGTCTCTTCTCACACAATGTGATAGCACGGTGCCCCGCGTTCCACATCTGCGACATGCTACAGAGGCCGGTTGACAGTTGGTCGCGCAATGGACATCGCATACGTACGGGGGCACCTTCCACGTGCCCTCTAGTCGGGCACATTTTGTTGCGTGGATGTGAGCGGATGTAGTGTGTCTTGACACCTGACAGGCAGGCATGCAATAATAGTTGACTTTGCAAACGGGGATGGACGTGTACGTTTACTGGTGACGTTACGCAAATGAACAACTGGTAACCCGTTGTGGTGCGGTTGTCCTTGCTGGAGGTACATCTGTGAGGGCAACGATCGGTACAGCTACGAAGCGGTCCCCACCATACCAACGAACGTGAATGTGAATCTGGGTGTGAAGCGATACGCGGCTGTGGGTGGGTGGGACTGTCCCCGGCCGGTGAGGGGGGGCCGCCCGGC
>NW_026046862.1:50000-52500 GCF_023864275.1 Schistocerca cancellata
TTAACCTAACCTATGTCACCTTAACCTAACCTATGTCCCCTTAACCTAACCTATGTCACCTTAACCTAACCTATGTCACCTTAACCTAACCTATGTCACCTTAACCTAACCTATGTCACCTTAACCTAACCTATGTCACCTTAACCTAACCTATGTCACCTTAACCTAACCTATGTCACCTTAACCTAACCTATGTCACCTTAACCTAACCTATGTCACCTTAACCTAACCTATGTCACCTTAACCTAACCCATCTTGCACCTTAACCTAACCCATCTTGCACCTTAACCTAACCCATCTTGCACCTTAACCTAACCCATCTTGCACCTTAACCTAACCCATCTTGCACCTTAACCTAACCTATGTTGCACCTTAACCTAACCTGTGTTGCACCTTAACCTACCTCAATTTGCACCGCAATGTAACGCAATTTGCACCGCAATGTAACGCAATTTGCACCGCAATGTAACGCAATTTGCACCGCAATGTAACGCAATTTGCACCGCAATGTAACGCAATTTGCACCGCAATGTAACGCAATTTGCACCGCAATGTAACGCAATTTGCACCGCAATGTAACGCAATTTGCACCGCAATGTAACGCAATTTGCACCGCAATGTAACTCAATTTGCACCGCAATGTAACTCAATTTGCACCGCAATGTAACTCAATTTGCACCGCAATGTAACTCAATTTGCACCGCAATGTAACTCAATTTGCACCGCAATGTAACTCAATTTGCACCGCAATGTAACTCAATTTGCACCGCAATGTAATGCAATTTGCACCGCAATGTAATGCAATTTGTACCGCAATCTACCCCCACATTGTGCCTTAACCTAACCCACGTTGTGCCTTAACCTAACCCACATTGTGCCTTAACCTAACCCACATTGTGCCTTAACCTAACCCACGTTGTGCCTTAACCTAACCCACGTTGTGCCTTAACCTAACCCACGTTGTGCCTTAACCTAACCCAAGTTGTGCCTTAACCTAACCCAAGTTGTGCCTTAACCTAACCCAAGTTGTGCCTTAACCTAACCCAAGTTGTGCCTTAACCTAACCCAAGTTGTGCCTTAACCTAACCCAAGTTGTGCCTTAACCTAACCCAAGTTGTGCCTTAACCTAACCCAAGTTGTGCCTTAACCTAACCCAAGTTGTGCCTTACCCTGCTCTGTAATTGGCATATGACACGTTACATTAATGTATTGTCCAACCGCAACCCGCTCAGAATGTTGTGTACACAGCTACGTGTCATCTCCCCATAACAGCTGCATTGCAGTGTGGTACGCCATAGAGACGTGTGGGAGTAATGGACGCAGTGGATGGCGATCAGCATGAGCCGTCTGTTCATGTAGTGGCGCGTGTATGCAGACGTAGTAGTCTCTTCTCACACAATGTGATAGCACGGTGCCCCGCGTTCCACATCTGCGACATGCTACAGAGGCCGGTTGACAGTTGGTCGCGCAATGGACATCGCATACGTACGGGGGCACCTTCCACGTGCCCTCTAGTCGGGCACATTTTGTTGCGTGGATGTGAGCGGATGTAGTGTGTCTTGACACCTGACAGGCAGGCATGCAATAATAGTTGACTTTGCAAACGGGGATGGACGTGTACGTTTACTGGTGACGTTACGCAAATGAACAACTGGTAACCCGTTGTGGTGCGGTTGTCCTTGCTGGAGGTACATCTGTGAGGGCAACGATCGGTACAGCTACGAAGCGGTCCCCACCATACCAACGAACGTGAATGTGAATCTGGGTGTGAAGCGATACGCGGCTGTGGGTGGGTGGGACTGTCCCCGGCCGGTGAGGGGGGGCCGCCCGGCGTGCTGGCCGCGCGGTGCGTGGGCGCACGCGCTACAGCCGGCTGGTGGGGGCGCCCAGTGGCAGGCGCGCCGGCCGACGGACGCGGCAGGCGGCGCAGCTGCGCGCCGGGGCACCCTGCGCGCGGCGCCGTGCAGCCAAAGTGGGTCCTCGCCGGCCCGGTGCGAAGCGCGGTGGACATCTGCAGTGTGCTGGTCCGATTGAGGACTGTGTGCGTTGAGGATGCGCCGCCGCCCGGCACTCGGCGCCGCGACGCCGTCTGCTGCTCGGTCGCCCCAGCGGTTCTCGCTGGTGGTTTGTATCGCAGTTGTGCAGACGTGTTGGCACGTGCGCTGTGCTGGGAGAGTTCGCTTCGGCACCCACGTGGGGCCTTTGCCCTTCTGTGGCGCTGGCGTTGGAGCTGCCGGTCACCGTAGGTGGCGCGTGTTGTCTCCCGCCGGCAATGCCACGACAGCACGCTCCCGGGCCTCTGTCGGCAGCGGCAAGCTCAGTTGGGAGCACGGGTGGTCGCACCTAAAGCGTCTACTCGCCTAACTCCGGGCGATTGCGCCTCTCTCGAACCCGACCAAGTACTTAGGACGGCGCTGCGCGCCGCCGGGACCTGAGAGGGTTTCGAGGTGTATTGTGCAGGGGAGCTCAGCCTCCTCCTGTTTGCAGAATAATTGAGCGG
>NW_026046862.1:62500-65000 GCF_023864275.1 Schistocerca cancellata
TCAATTTGCACCGCAATGTAACTCAATTTGCACCGCAATGTAACTCAATTTGCACCGCAATGTAACTCAATTTGCACCGCAATGTAACTCAATTTGCACCGCAATGTAATGCAATTTGCACCGCAATGTAATGCAATTTGTACCGCAATCTACCCCCACATTGTGCCTTAACCTAACCCACGTTGTGCCTTAACCTAACCCACATTGTGCCTTAACCTAACCCACATTGTGCCTTAACCTAACCCACGTTGTGCCTTAACCTAACCCACGTTGTGCCTTAACCTAACCCACGTTGTGCCTTAACCTAACCCAAGTTGTGCCTTAACCTAACCCAAGTTGTGCCTTAACCTAACCCAAGTTGTGCCTTAACCTAACCCAAGTTGTGCCTTAACCTAACCCAAGTTGTGCCTTAACCTAACCCAAGTTGTGCCTTAACCTAACCCAAGTTGTGCCTTAACCTAACCCAAGTTGTGCCTTAACCTAACCCAAGTTGTGCCTTACCCTGCTCTGTAATTGGCATATGACACGTTACATTAATGTATTGTCCAACCGCAACCCGCTCAGAATGTTGTGTACACAGCTACGTGTCATCTCCCCATAACAGCTGCATTGCAGTGTGGTACGCCATAGAGACGTGTGGGAGTAATGGACGCAGTGGATGGCGATCAGCATGAGCCGTCTGTTCATGTAGTGGCGCGTGTATGCAGACGTAGTAGTCTCTTCTCACACAATGTGATAGCACGGTGCCCCGCGTTCCACATCTGCGACATGCTACAGAGGCCGGTTGACAGTTGGTCGCGCAATGGACATCGCATACGTACGGGGGCACCTTCCACGTGCCCTCTAGTCGGGCACATTTTGTTGCGTGGATGTGAGCGGATGTAGTGTGTCTTGACACCTGACAGGCAGGCATGCAATAATAGTTGACTTTGCAAACGGGGATGGACGTGTACGTTTACTGGTGACGTTACGCAAATGAACAACTGGTAACCCGTTGTGGTGCGGTTGTCCTTGCTGGAGGTACATCTGTGAGGGCAACGATCGGTACAGCTACGAAGCGGTCCCCACCATACCAACGAACGTGAATGTGAATCTGGGTGTGAAGCGATACGCGGCTGTGGGTGGGTGGGACTGTCCCCGGCCGGTGAGGGGGGGCCGCCCGGCGTGCTGGCCGCGCGGTGCGTGGGCGCACGCGCTACAGCCGGCTGGTGGGGGCGCCCAGTGGCAGGCGCGCCGGCCGACGGACGCGGCAGGCGGCGCAGCTGCGCGCCGGGGCACCCTGCGCGCGGCGCCGTGCAGCCAAAGTGGGTCCTCGCCGGCCCGGTGCGAAGCGCGGTGGACATCTGCAGTGTGCTGGTCCGATTGAGGACTGTGTGCGTTGAGGATGCGCCGCCGCCCGGCACTCGGCGCCGCGACGCCGTCTGCTGCTCGGTCGCCCCAGCGGTTCTCGCTGGTGGTTTGTATCGCAGTTGTGCAGACGTGTTGGCACGTGCGCTGTGCTGGGAGAGTTCGCTTCGGCACCCACGTGGGGCCTTTGCCCTTCTGTGGCGCTGGCGTTGGAGCTGCCGGTCACCGTAGGTGGCGCGTGTTGTCTCCCGCCGGCAATGCCACGACAGCACGCTCCCGGGCCTCTGTCGGCAGCGGCAAGCTCAGTTGGGAGCACGGGTGGTCGCACCTAAAGCGTCTACTCGCCTAACTCCGGGCGATTGCGCCTCTCTCGAACCCGACCAAGTACTTAGGACGGCGCTGCGCGCCGCCGGGACCTGAGAGGGTTTCGAGGTGTATTGTGCAGGGGAGCTCAGCCTCCTCCTGTTTGCAGAATAATTGAGCGGACGCTTGCGTGTTCGCGCGGGCCCCTGGGACACACTCCCGGGCGGCCGGCTGCTCAGCTCTAGTTGACGCAGCTCCCTGGTTGATCCTGCCAGTAGTCATATGCTTGTCTCAAAGATTAAGCCATGCATGTCTCAGTACAAGCCGCATTAAGGTGAAACCGCGAATGGCTCATTAAATCAGTTATGGTTCCTTAGATCGTACCCACGTTACTTGGATAACTGTGGTAATTCTAGAGCTAATACATGCAAACAGAGTCCCGACCAGAGATGGAAGGGACGCTTTTATTAGATCAAAACCAATCGGTCGGCTCGTCCGGTCCGTTTGCCTTGGTGACTCTGAATAACTTTGGGCTGATCGCACGGTCCTCGTACCGGCGACGCATCTTTCAAATGTCTGCCTTATCAACTGTCGATGGTAGGTTCTGCGCCTACCATGGTTGTAACGGGTAACGGGGAATCAGGGTTCGATTCCGGAGAGGGAGCCTGAGAAACGGCTACCACATCCAAGGAAGGCAGCAGGCGCGCAAATTACCCACTCCCGGCACGGGGAGGTAGTGACGAAAAATAACGATACGGGACTCATCCGAGGCCCCGTAATCGGAATGAGTACACTTTAAATCCTTTAACGAGTATCTATTGGAGGGCAAGTCTGGTGCCAGCAGCCGCGG
>NW_026046863.1:5000-7500 GCF_023864275.1 Schistocerca cancellata
CCGCAATGTAACTCAATTTGCACCGCAATGTAACGCAATTTGCACCGCAATGTAACGCAATTTGCACCGCAATGTAACGCAATTTGCACCGCAATGTAACTCAATTTGCACCGCAATGTAACTCAATTTGCACCGCAATGTAACGCAATTTGCACCGCAATGTAACGCAATTTGCACCGCAATGTAACGCAATTTGCACCGCAATGTAACGCAATTTGCACCGCAATGTAACGCAATTTGCACCGCAATGTAACGCAATTTGCACCGCAATGTAACGCAATTTGCACCGCAATGTAACGCAATTTGCACCGCAATGTAACGCAATTTGCACCGCAATCTACCCCCAAGTTGTGCCTTAACCTAACCCACGTTGTGCCTTAACCTAACCCACGTTGTGCCTTAACCTAACCCACGTTGTGCCTTAACCTAACCCACGTTGTGCCTTAACCTAACCCACGTTGTGCCTTAACCTAACCCACGTTGTGCCTTAACCTAACCCACGTTGTGCCTTAACCTAACCCACGTTGTGCCTTAACCTAACCCACGTTGTGCCTTAACCTAACCCACGTTGTGCCTTAACCTAACCCACGTTGTGCCTTAACCTAACCCACGTTGTGCCTTAACCTAACCCAAGTTGTGCCTTAACCTAACCCAAGTTGTGCCTTAACCTAACCCAAGTTGTGCCTTAACCTAACCCAAGTTGTGCCTTAACCTAACCCAAGTTGTGCCTTAACCTAACCCAAGTTGTGCCTTAACCTAACCCAAGTTGTGCCTTAACCTAACCCAAGTTGTGCCTTAACCTAACCCAAGTTGTGCCTTAACCTAACCCAAGTTGTGCCTTACCCTGCTCTGTAATTGGCATATGACACGTTACAGTAATGTATTGTCCAACCGCAACCCGCTCAGAATGTTGTGTACACAGCTACGTGTCATCTCCCCATAACAGCTGCATTGCAGTGTGGTACGCCATAGAGACGTGTGGGAGTAATGGACGCAGTGGATGGCGATCAGCATGAGCCGTCTGTTCATGTAGTGGCGCGTGTATGCAGACGTAGTAGTCTCTTCTCACACAATGTGATAGCACGGTGCCCCGCGTTCCACATCTGCGACATGCTACAGAGGCCGGTTGACAGTTGGTCGCGCAGTGGACATCGCATACGTACGGGGGCACCTTCCACGTGCCCTCTAGTCGGGCACATTTTGTTGCGTGGATGTGAGCGGATGTAGTGTGTCTTGACACCTGACAGGCAGGCATGCAATAATAGTTGACTTTGCAAACGGGGATGGACGTGTACGTTTACTGGTGACGTTACGCAAATGAACAACTGGTAACCCGTTGTGGTGCGGTTGTCCTTGCTGGAGGTACATCTGTGAGGGCAACGATCGGTACAGCTACGAAGCGGTCCCCACCATACCAACGAACGTGAATGTGAATCTGGGTGTGAAGCGATACGCGGCTGTGGGTGGGTGGGACTGTCCCCGGCCGGTGAGGGGGGGCCGCCCGGCGTGCTGGCCGCGCGGTGCGTGGGCGCACGCGCTACAGCCGGCTGGTGGGGGCGCCCAGTGGCAGGCGCGCCGGCCGACGGACGCGGCAGGCGGCGCAGCTGCGCGCCGGGGCACCCTGCGCGCGGCGCCGTGCAGCCAAAGTGGGTCCTCGCCGGCCCGGTGCGAAGCGCGGTGGACATCTGCAGTGTGCTGGTCCGATTGAGGACTGTGTGCGTTGAGGATGCGCCGCCGCCCGGCACTCGGCGCCGCGACGCCGTCTGCTGCTCGGTCGCCCCAGCGGTTCTCGCTGGTGGTTTGTATCGCAGTTGTGCAGACGTGTTGGCACGTGCGCTGTGCTGGGAGAGTTCGCTTCGGCACCCACGTGGGGCCTTTGCCCTTCTGTGGCGCTGGCGTTGGAGCTGCCGGTCACCGTAGGTGGCGCGTGTTGTCTCCCGCCGGCAATGCCACGACAGCACGCTCCCGGGCCTCTGTCGGCAGCGGCAAGCTCAGTTGGGAGCACGGGTGGTCGCACCTAAAGCGTCTACTCGCCTAACTCCGGGCGATTGCGCCTCTCTCGAACCCGACCAAGTACTTAGGACGGCGCTGCGCGCCGCCGGGACCTGAGAGGGTTTCGAGGTGTATTGTGCAGGGGAGCTCAGCCTCCTCCTGTTTGCAGAATAATTGAGCGGACGCTTGCGTGTTCGCGCGGGCCTCTGGGACACACTCCCGGGCGGCCGGCTGCTCAGCTCTAGTTGACGCAGCTCCCTGGTTGATCCTGCCAGTAGTCATATGCTTGTCTCAAAGATTAAGCCATGCATGTCTCAGTACAAGCCGCATTAAGGTGAAACCGCGAATGGCTCATTAAATCAGTTATGGTTCCTTAGATCGTACCCACGTTACTTGGATAACTGTGGTAATTCTAGAGCTAATACATGCAAACAGAGTCCCGACCAGAGATGGAAGGGACGCTTTTATTAGATCAAAACCAATCGGTCGGCTCGTCCGGTCCGTTTGC
>NW_026046863.1:17500-20000 GCF_023864275.1 Schistocerca cancellata
ATGTAACGCAATTTGCACCGCAATGTAACGCAATTTGCACCGCAATGTAACGCAATTTGCACCGCAATGTAACGCAATTTGCACCGCAATGTAACGCAATTTGCACCGCAATGTAACGCAATTTGCACCGCAATGTAACGCAATTTGCACCGCAATGTAACGCAATTTGCACCGCAATGTAACGCAATTTGCACCGCAATGTAACGCAATTTGCACCGCAATGTAACGCAATTTGCACCGCAATCTACCCCCAAGTTGTGCCTTAACCTAACCCACGTTGTGCCTTAACCTAACCCACGTTGTGCCTTAACCTAACCCACGTTGTGCCTTAACCTAACCCACGTTGTGCCTTAACCTAACCCACGTTGTGCCTTAACCTAACCCACGTTGTGCCTTAACCTAACCCACGTTGTGCCTTAACCTAACCCACGTTGTGCCTTAACCTAACCCACGTTGTGCCTTAACCTAACCCACGTTGTGCCTTAACCTAACCCACGTTGTGCCTTAACCTAACCCACGTTGTGCCTTAACCTAACCCAAGTTGTGCCTTAACCTAACCCAAGTTGTGCCTTAACCTAACCCAAGTTGTGCCTTAACCTAACCCAAGTTGTGCCTTAACCTAACCCAAGTTGTGCCTTAACCTAACCCAAGTTGTGCCTTAACCTAACCCAAGTTGTGCCTTAACCTAACCCAAGTTGTGCCTTAACCTAACCCAAGTTGTGCCTTACCCTGCTCTGTAATTGGCATATGACACGTTACAGTAATGTATTGTCCAACCGCAACCCGCTCAGAATGTTGTGTACACAGCTACGTGTCATCTCCCCATAACAGCTGCATTGCAGTGTGGTACGCCATAGAGACGTGTGGGAGTAATGGACGCAGTGGATGGCGATCAGCATGAGCCGTCTGTTCATGTAGTGGCGCGTGTATGCAGACGTAGTAGTCTCTTCTCACACAATGTGATAGCACGGTGCCCCGCGTTCCACATCTGCGACATGCTACAGAGGCCGGTTGACAGTTGGTCGCGCAGTGGACATCGCATACGTACGGGGGCACCTTCCACGTGCCCTCTAGTCGGGCACATTTTGTTGCGTGGATGTGAGCGGATGTAGTGTGTCTTGACACCTGACAGGCAGGCATGCAATAATAGTTGACTTTGCAAACGGGGATGGACGTGTACGTTTACTGGTGACGTTACGCAAATGAACAACTGGTAACCCGTTGTGGTGCGGTTGTCCTTGCTGGAGGTACATCTGTGAGGGCAACGATCGGTACAGCTACGAAGCGGTCCCCACCATACCAACGAACGTGAATGTGAATCTGGGTGTGAAGCGATACGCGGCTGTGGGTGGGTGGGACTGTCCCCGGCCGGTGAGGGGGGGCCGCCCGGCGTGCTGGCCGCGCGGTGCGTGGGCGCACGCGCTACAGCCGGCTGGTGGGGGCGCCCAGTGGCAGGCGCGCCGGCCGACGGACGCGGCAGGCGGCGCAGCTGCGCGCCGGGGCACCCTGCGCGCGGCGCCGTGCAGCCAAAGTGGGTCCTCGCCGGCCCGGTGCGAAGCGCGGTGGACATCTGCAGTGTGCTGGTCCGATTGAGGACTGTGTGCGTTGAGGATGCGCCGCCGCCCGGCACTCGGCGCCGCGACGCCGTCTGCTGCTCGGTCGCCCCAGCGGTTCTCGCTGGTGGTTTGTATCGCAGTTGTGCAGACGTGTTGGCACGTGCGCTGTGCTGGGAGAGTTCGCTTCGGCACCCACGTGGGGCCTTTGCCCTTCTGTGGCGCTGGCGTTGGAGCTGCCGGTCACCGTAGGTGGCGCGTGTTGTCTCCCGCCGGCAATGCCACGACAGCACGCTCCCGGGCCTCTGTCGGCAGCGGCAAGCTCAGTTGGGAGCACGGGTGGTCGCACCTAAAGCGTCTACTCGCCTAACTCCGGGCGATTGCGCCTCTCTCGAACCCGACCAAGTACTTAGGACGGCGCTGCGCGCCGCCGGGACCTGAGAGGGTTTCGAGGTGTATTGTGCAGGGGAGCTCAGCCTCCTCCTGTTTGCAGAATAATTGAGCGGACGCTTGCGTGTTCGCGCGGGCCTCTGGGACACACTCCCGGGCGGCCGGCTGCTCAGCTCTAGTTGACGCAGCTCCCTGGTTGATCCTGCCAGTAGTCATATGCTTGTCTCAAAGATTAAGCCATGCATGTCTCAGTACAAGCCGCATTAAGGTGAAACCGCGAATGGCTCATTAAATCAGTTATGGTTCCTTAGATCGTACCCACGTTACTTGGATAACTGTGGTAATTCTAGAGCTAATACATGCAAACAGAGTCCCGACCAGAGATGGAAGGGACGCTTTTATTAGATCAAAACCAATCGGTCGGCTCGTCCGGTCCGTTTGCCTTGGTGACTCTGAATAACTTTGGGCTGATCGCACGGTCCTCGTACCGGCGACGCATCTTTCAAATGTCTGCCTTATCAACTGTCGATGGTAGGTTCTGCGCCTACCATGGTTGT
>NW_026046863.1:25000-27500 GCF_023864275.1 Schistocerca cancellata
GCATTGCGATGGCCCTAGCGGGTGTTGACGCAATGTGATTTCTGCCCAGTGCTCTGAATGTCAACGTGAAGAAATTCAAGCAAGCGCGGGTAAACGGCGGGAGTAACTATGACTCTCTTAAGGTAGCCAAATGCCTCGTCATCTAATTAGTGACGCGCATGAATGGATTAACGAGATTCCCGCTGTCCCTATCTACTTAGTGCTGGAGGTGGCACCTAAAATATGGAACAGGCTGACAGACCAAGGACGAGTGTATCTCCACTGTACATCGCACAGGGTGCAAAGTTACACAAATATTAGCAGGTGCTATAAATGCCAGGGCTATGGACACACATCAACAAGATGCACAAGTGCTGAAACAATATGTGGACACTGTGCAGCACCTGGACACTCTTTCAAAGAATGCAGGCTTAAAGAACAACCACCACATTGTGCGAACTGCAAACGCTGGAAGAAAGACTGCAAACACTCAGTTCTGGACCAAAACTGCCCTGAATACAAGAGAGCAAAAGAAGCAATCCAACGAATGACCGATTATGGGAAGTAATAACTACGATGTGCTACCTTCAGACCATATATCCTCAATGGACCTACAACTTAAGCCCTTAAAAATCCTCCAAATAAATGGACAAAGATCTAAAACAGTACCTGACCAACTAGTCATGAAAATGGAGGAAGAGGAGTTAGACGTACTACTGGTACAGGAACCATACACACTAGACGACAAAATCAAAGGTTATCCACTAGGTTATCGAATGGTTTACAGCTCCAAACATGGAACACCAAAGGCAGCTATAATCATTCGTACTAAGAGCCTAAATGTACTCCAGTTAACCACATTATCTGATACACATACATGTGCGGCAAGCATAAGTGGAGCCTTTGGAGAGCTGTACCTGGTGTGTGCGTACTGCCAGTATGGTGAACCTATTGACCGCTTCCTGAATAAACTTGAGGACATACTGCACAACTTGGCTGGAAAACCAGTAATTATAGGCCTAGATGCAAATGCGACATCCCCATTATGGTATGGTGATATGGCAGATGGGGATGGTAGGAAGATGGAAGATTTCATCTACCAGCATGGTCTTGTACTACTGAATGAGGAATCTCCATTAACAACTTTCAGTGGACCAAATGGAGAGAGTAACATAGACCTCACTATTTGTACAACAATTGTGGCTAGAACAACAACAAAATGGAAGGTCCATGGGGGATGGACGACCAGCGATCACAGGGCCATAACATATGAAACTGCCCCACAACAGAGAAACAGAACAGCTATAGTGCAAGAAAAATACAACACACAATTTGCAAAATGGGCAATTTTTGATCGGTTCTTTGCAAAGGAAGTAGAATACCTGGAGAATATGCAAGCAATGGCTGTTAATGAGAAGGTCCGATGCCTGGAAGGGGCAGTACGAGCTAGCTGCAAAGAATCGATGAGAAGAAAAACCAGGCTACAACATCCTGTACCATGGTGGAACGAGACACTTAGACTACAGCGACAAAACACAATGACAGCACGCCGAACCCTGCAAAATACCCGCAGAAATGGAACTGCAGAAGAAATCGAAGCAGCAAAACAAGAATACAAAATAAAACGAAATGAATACACAAAACAGATCACCATTGCTAAAGAGGATGCATGGAAGAAGTGGGTATCTGACTGTGACAACAACAATCCCTGGGCAGCAACTCAAAAAATACTCCGACCAAAAACAGGTACAGAAAACGTTCTCAGCAACATAAAACTTCCAAACCAGACCCAAACAATGACGTGGGAGGACACAATCCAGCATCTACTGTGCTCACTTCTGCCCGATGACAAACCAGAGGAGGATACAGCTCATCAGGAAGAAGTTAAAGTGGAAAACATAAGGTACAACAATATAGAAAACGCACCAGAGTTTTCGAGAGAGGAGGTGGACGCTGCCATCAAAGCATGTAAACCGAAGAAAGCTACAGGCCATGATGGTATTGATGACCTAATAATCAAAAGAATATGGCGCACACACCCAGCTCTCCTAATGGATGTATTCAACTCTTGCCTTCGTGAACATACTGTACCAGAGCAATGGAAGAAAGGACTAGTGTGTATATTGCTCAAGTCCCATGGAAAGCCTAGAGATGAACCAAAATCATACCGGCCCATATGTCTACTGCCCATATTAGCGAAAGTACTTGAGAGACTAATCGTATGGCGCCTGGAGGAACAATACGAAACCTCAGGTCTTAAAGCCCTAAACCAGTTTGGGTTCAGGAAAGGTGCATCCACAGAGATGGCTATTAGGCAGGTGCTACACAATACTGTATGTGAGGAGAAGTATGTCATGGCCATCTTTGTGGATATCGCTGGGGCATTTGACAATCTATGGTGGCCAAGTGTCATGAGGCGACTACGAGAAATAGGATGCCCAATAAACATATACAGACTAATAGAAAACTATTTCACAAATAGGAAGGCCATAGTGCAAACAAGTGCTGGCACAACTGAAAA
>NW_026046863.1:32500-35000 GCF_023864275.1 Schistocerca cancellata
AAAACAGAATACCCCACTCGTCCGACAACCACAATTGCTCAGAGAAGCCACCAACACCCACACATGTCCTACACAGGGGTGCACCCAACATCACCACACTGCCTCGTCTTACAGCACAAACACACTGGCAGGAATGAAACACACAGGTCTGCCGCAACCACAGACACGGCTCGCCCCCTCTCACTAGCGAAAAGCGCATCCCGACGTGACATAACTCCTTTGACACACTGACGCTGCCTCGGGCATCCACGTCCTACGGTCGATATCAACGAACCTCACCCCCCCCCCCCCCACAACACGCCATCCCATACCACATTGTGTACCGTACCCAAACCTAACGTGTACTGTACTACAACGCAATGTGTACCATAACACAACCCAGTTTGTACCTTAACCTAACCTATGTCACCTTAACCTAACCTATGTCACCTTAACCTAACCTATGTCACCTTAACCTAACCTATGTCACCTTAACCTAACCTATGTCACCTTAACCTAACCTATGTCACCTTAACCTAACCTATGTCACCTTAACCTAACCTATGTCACCTTAACCTAACCTATGTCACCTTAACCTAACCTATGTCACCTTAACCTAACCCATCTTGCACCTTAACCTAACCCATCTTGCACCTTAACCTAACCCATCTTGCACCCTAACCTATGTTGCACCTTAACCTAACCTGTGTTGCACCTTAACCTACCTCAATTTGCACCGCAATGTAACTCAATTTGCACCGCAATGTAACTCAATTTGCACCGCAATGTAACTCAATTTGCACCACAATGTAACTCAATTTGCACCGCAATGTAACTCAATTTGCACCGCAATGTAACTCAATTTGCACCGCAATGTAACTCAATTTGCACCGCAATGTAACTCAATTTGCACCGCAATGTAACTCAATTTGCACCGCAATGTAACTCAATTTGCACCGCAATGTAACGCAATTTGCACCGCAATGTAACGCAATTTGCACCGCAATGTAACGCAATTTGCACCGCAATGTAACTCAATTTGCACCGCAATGTAACTCAATTTGCACCGCAATGTAACGCAATTTGCACCGCAATGTAACGCAATTTGCACCGCAATGTAACGCAATTTGCACCGCAATGTAACGCAATTTGCACCGCAATGTAACGCAATTTGCACCGCAATGTAACGCAATTTGCACCGCAATGTAACGCAATTTGCACCGCAATGTAACGCAATTTGCACCGCAATGTAACGCAATTTGCACCGCAATGTAACGCAATTTGCACCGCAATGTAACGCAATTTGCACCGCAATCTACCCCCAAGTTGTGCCTTAACCTAACCCACGTTGTGCCTTAACCTAACCCACGTTGTGCCTTAACCTAACCCACGTTGTGCCTTAACCTAACCCACGTTGTGCCTTAACCTAACCCACGTTGTGCCTTAACCTAACCCACGTTGTGCCTTAACCTAACCCACGTTGTGCCTTAACCTAACCCACGTTGTGCCTTAACCTAACCCACGTTGTGCCTTAACCTAACCCACGTTGTGCCTTAACCTAACCCACGTTGTGCCTTAACCTAACCCACGTTGTGCCTTAACCTAACCCACGTTGTGCCTTAACCTAACCCAAGTTGTGCCTTAACCTAACCCAAGTTGTGCCTTAACCTAACCCAAGTTGTGCCTTAACCTAACCCAAGTTGTGCCTTAACCTAACCCAAGTTGTGCCTTAACCTAACCCAAGTTGTGCCTTAACCTAACCCAAGTTGTGCCTTAACCTAACCCAAGTTGTGCCTTAACCTAACCCAAGTTGTGCCTTAACCTAACCCAAGTTGTGCCTTAACCTAACCCAAGTTGTGCCTTACCCTGCTCTGTAATTGGCATATGACACGTTACAGTAATGTATTGTCCAACCGCAACCCGCTCAGAATGTTGTGTACACAGCTACGTGTCATCTCCCCATAACAGCTGCATTGCAGTGTGGTACGCCATAGAGACGTGTGGGAGTAATGGACGCAGTGGATGGCGATCAGCATGAGCCGTCTGTTCATGTAGTGGCGCGTGTATGCAGACGTAGTAGTCTCTTCTCACACAATGTGATAGCACGGTGCCCCGCGTTCCACATCTGCGACATGCTACAGAGGCCGGTTGACAGTTGGTCGCGCAGTGGACATCGCATACGTACGGGGGCACCTTCCACGTGCCCTCTAGTCGGGCACATTTTGTTGCGTGGATGTGAGCGGATGTAGTGTGTCTTGACACCTGACAGGCAGGCATGCAATAATAGTTGACTTTGCAAACGGGGATGGACGTGTACGTTTACTGGTGACGTTACGCAAATGAACAACTGGTAACCCGTTGTGGTGCGGTTGTCCTTGCTGGAGGTACATCTGTGAGGGCAACGATCGGTACAGCTACGAAGCGGTCCCCACCATACCAACGAACGTGAATGTGAATCTGGGTGTGAAGCGATACGCGGCTGTGGGTGGGTGGGACTGTCCCCGGCCGGTGAGGGGGGGCC
>NW_026046863.1:45000-47500 GCF_023864275.1 Schistocerca cancellata
ACCTATGTCACCTTAACCTAACCTATGTCACCTTAACCTAACCTATGTCACCTTAACCTAACCCATCTTGCACCTTAACCTAACCCATCTTGCACCTTAACCTAACCCATCTTGCACCCTAACCTATGTTGCACCTTAACCTAACCTGTGTTGCACCTTAACCTACCTCAATTTGCACCGCAATGTAACTCAATTTGCACCGCAATGTAACTCAATTTGCACCGCAATGTAACTCAATTTGCACCACAATGTAACTCAATTTGCACCGCAATGTAACTCAATTTGCACCGCAATGTAACTCAATTTGCACCGCAATGTAACTCAATTTGCACCGCAATGTAACTCAATTTGCACCGCAATGTAACGCAATTTGCACCGCAATGTAACGCAATTTGCACCGCAATGTAACGCAATTTGCACCGCAATGTAACTCAATTTGCACCGCAATGTAACTCAATTTGCACCGCAATGTAACGCAATTTGCACCGCAATGTAACGCAATTTGCACCGCAATGTAACGCAATTTGCACCGCAATGTAACGCAATTTGCACCGCAATGTAACGCAATTTGCACCGCAATGTAACGCAATTTGCACCGCAATGTAACGCAATTTGCACCGCAATCTACCCCCAAGTTGTGCCTTAACCTAACCCACGTTGTGCCTTAACCTAACCCACGTTGTGCCTTAACCTAACCCACGTTGTGCCTTAACCTAACCCACGTTGTGCCTTAACCTAACCCACGTTGTGCCTTAACCTAACCCACGTTGTGCCTTAACCTAACCCACGTTGTGCCTTAACCTAACCCACGTTGTGCCTTAACCTAACCCACGTTGTGCCTTAACCTAACCCACGTTGTGCCTTAACCTAACCCACGTTGTGCCTTAACCTAACCCACGTTGTGCCTTAACCTAACCCAAGTTGTGCCTTAACCTAACCCAAGTTGTGCCTTAACCTAACCCAAGTTGTGCCTTAACCTAACCCAAGTTGTGCCTTAACCTAACCCAAGTTGTGCCTTAACCTAACCCAAGTTGTGCCTTAACCTAACCCAAGTTGTGCCTTAACCTAACCCAAGTTGTGCCTTAACCTAACCCAAGTTGTGCCTTAACCTAACCCAAGTTGTGCCTTAACCTAACCCAAGTTGTGCCTTACCCTGCTCTGTAATTGGCATATGACACGTTACAGTAATGTATTGTCCAACCGCAACCCGCTCAGAATGTTGTGTACACAGCTACGTGTCATCTCCCCATAACAGCTGCATTGCAGTGTGGTACGCCATAGAGACGTGTGGGAGTAATGGACGCAGTGGATGGCGATCAGCATGAGCCGTCTGTTCATGTAGTGGCGCGTGTATGCAGACGTAGTAGTCTCTTCTCACACAATGTGATAGCACGGTGCCCCGCGTTCCACATCTGCGACATGCTACAGAGGCCGGTTGACAGTTGGTCGCGCAGTGGACATCGCATACGTACGGGGGCACCTTCCACGTGCCCTCTAGTCGGGCACATTTTGTTGCGTGGATGTGAGCGGATGTAGTGTGTCTTGACACCTGACAGGCAGGCATGCAATAATAGTTGACTTTGCAAACGGGGATGGACGTGTACGTTTACTGGTGACGTTACGCAAATGAACAACTGGTAACCCGTTGTGGTGCGGTTGTCCTTGCTGGAGGTACATCTGTGAGGGCAACGATCGGTACAGCTACGAAGCGGTCCCCACCATACCAACGAACGTGAATGTGAATCTGGGTGTGAAGCGATACGCGGCTGTGGGTGGGTGGGACTGTCCCCGGCCGGTGAGGGGGGGCCGCCCGGCGTGCTGGCCGCGCGGTGCGTGGGCGCACGCGCTACAGCCGGCTGGTGGGGGCGCCCAGTGGCAGGCGCGCCGGCCGACGGACGCGGCAGGCGGCGCAGCTGCGCGCCGGGGCACCCTGCGCGCGGCGCCGTGCAGCCAAAGTGGGTCCTCGCCGGCCCGGTGCGAAGCGCGGTGGACATCTGCAGTGTGCTGGTCCGATTGAGGACTGTGTGCGTTGAGGATGCGCCGCCGCCCGGCACTCGGCGCCGCGACGCCGTCTGCTGCTCGGTCGCCCCAGCGGTTCTCGCTGGTGGTTTGTATCGCAGTTGTGCAGACGTGTTGGCACGTGCGCTGTGCTGGGAGAGTTCGCTTCGGCACCCACGTGGGGCCTTTGCCCTTCTGTGGCGCTGGCGTTGGAGCTGCCGGTCACCGTAGGTGGCGCGTGTTGTCTCCCGCCGGCAATGCCACGACAGCACGCTCCCGGGCCTCTGTCGGCAGCGGCAAGCTCAGTTGGGAGCACGGGTGGTCGCACCTAAAGCGTCTACTCGCCTAACTCCGGGCGATTGCGCCTCTCTCGAACCCGACCAAGTACTTAGGACGGCGCTGCGCGCCGCCGGGACCTGAGAGGGTTTCGAGGTGTATTGTGCAGGGGAGCTCAGCCTCCTCCTGTTTGCAGAATAATTGAGCGGACGCTTGCGTGTTCGCG
>NW_026046864.1:0-38880 GCF_023864275.1 Schistocerca cancellata
CCGACACGGGAACGTTCCGTTGCTCTACACTGCGTTTCTCCGTTTTGTTTGGTTTTTTTTCCGTTTTCTCTCTCTCTCTCTCTCTCTCTCTCTCTCTCTCTATATATATATTTGTTTTTTCCCCTCTGTCCTTTCCTCCACCATTCTCTCCTCACGTTCTGCCCAGACATTCGACCGATCAGAGGTTCGTTCACCTTTCGGTAACCGTTCTCAGCGCGACGGTGTACCAACGGTATGACGGTATGACGGTATGACGGGTGTTCAAGACGTCCGGTGTACCGCGCCGATCGACAGTTTCCCAGAGGCGACGGATCGGACCACATCACCGACATACACACAAACACGTGTACGCACATTCGCCAAAGCGACCGTCGTCTTCTAGCGTCGCGCTTACTCTACTGTACTGCACTGGACACGCGAGCATGCATCTTCAATGACGACGTCGGTGTGCGTGCGTCGTACGCACACAAGCAGACACAGTCGGTCAGACACGACTATCGAAATCAGAGTCGGGGGAAAGGTACATATCATCGTGCGTGTCGCCCGTACAATGCAATACACAGTGGTGTGTCTCAATGCGCGTTCACATTTAAACGTCACTCACACGCCTCCACGCTGCATTTACAGACACATTTCACCCTCGCCATATATGGCGTGCAAACCGACCCGCAAACGGCCGTCGTTACACACTGACATTCCCAACAATCGCGTGTCGTTTCCACCCGTCACGTAACTAACCGGCACCTCCATCCAAAGGGCACATCACCGATCGCACTTCCCCCCCCCCCCTCGCAGACAACGACTTGTGCGCACGTGCCTCCATTCCACGTCACACCGTGGCCGCACCCCGCAACACGCGACACGCGACGCGCCCCATAAACAATCAAATTATTCATCGCATCGGCCACCCCACCCCGTCGCGTCGCAACCAAAGCGGTAGCTATTGCCACCGTCCACCCACTCACACACAAAACAAAACAAAAACAACAACAACAACAATTCCGCCCTTCCCGCAAAGGCCATTTGGTGGCCCTGAAAAGGGCCGTTTTGCCGCTCTCGCAACGGAGGATCTCCTTCCATTCCAGAGCCACCTCCTTACTTGGAGCTCGTGTACTTGGTCACCGCCTTCGTGCCCTCGCTCACGGCGTGCTTGGCCAGCTCGCCAGGCAGCAACAGCCGCACAGCGGTCTGGATCTCGCGGGACGTGATGGTCGAGCGCTTGTTGTAGTGCGCCAGGCGAGACGCCTCGGCCGCGATGCGCTCGAAAATGTCGTTCACGAAGCTGTTCATGATGCTCATCGCCTTCGACGAGATGCCCGTGTCAGGGTGCACCTGCTTCAGCACCTTGTAGATGTAGATGGCATAGCTCTCCTTCCTCTTGCGCTTCTTCTTCTTGTCGCCCTTCGAAATGTTCTTCTGCGCCTTGCCAGCCTTCTTGGCGGCCTTCCCGCTAGTCTTGGGCGGCATCGCAAACAAACAAGAACGTACGGCAGCAACACCAGCAGCAAGCGCTCCGCTCTAGTCAGCGTCTCCCCACACAGTGGCACCCAGCGCGCCCCGCCGCCGCACCTTTACCAGCTCGCCCCGTTGCGGCCGCCGACCAATGGGCCGCGAGCGCAACCGGCCGCCGCACCCGAGAGCATAAAGGACCCCCACCCCTGGCGGCGCCGCCACTCCGCTGCTCGACTCGCTGCGGCTCGCACCGTCCTTCGTCTCGTCTCGTTTTTTTACACCACAGCGCATCGCCATGTCCGGACGCGGAAAGGGAGGCAAAGTCAAGGGCAAGTCAAAGTCCCGCTCAAGCAGGGCCGGGCTCCAGTTCCCGGTCGGCAGAATCCACCGCCTCCTGCGCAAGGGAAACTACGCCGAGCGCGTCGGCGCCGGGGCGCCCGTCTACCTCGCCGCCGTCATGGAGTACCTCGCGGCTGAGGTGCTCGAGCTGGCCGGAAACGCGGCCCGCGACAACAAGAAGACGCGCATCATCCCGCGCCACCTGCAGCTTGCCATCCGCAACGACGAGGAGCTCAACAAGCTCCTGTCGGGCGTCACCATCGCACAGGGTGGTGTCCTGCCCAACATCCAGGCCGTCCTGCTGCCAAAGAAGACCGAGAAGAAGGCCTAAACAGAGAGGCCAGGCAATCGGCACGCGGACCCGCCGCCCAGCAGCGCTGCGTGCTCCCCTGCACGCAACGCGCTTTGCCGGCCCGGCTCGGCTCACAACAATCGGCCCTTTTCAGGGCCACCACACAAACCTACGTCCAAAGCAAAATTTCAGTCGTCCTCGCCGCGCTTTGCTTTACTTTACTTTACTTTAACTTAACTTCACTTCCACAGCCGCCGCCGGCAAGAAGACCATACCAACTGCTACGATTGCAGGGGCAGATATTCTGCGAGGTACCTCGGTGTCACGCCTGACATCGAAGTGTCACATAGGGCAACTTGGCACAAACGCTCACGCCAGGATGCAGATCCTGTACCCCTGTTCCCTCGACCCCGCAACAGGGGTAGCGATACTGGAAATATGCGCGCCCTCTATAGGGGCTATGCAGCCAGGTCGACGATGCATCGCCTACAGAAGGGTCCAAAGCAGAGCGCTCTACGACGGGCCTTACACGTCCCCGCGGCAGACCTGCCTACAACCACCCACAACACGATTCCGCGCCCTGGCACAAGCGTTCTACGCCACCGCGCGGAATTCAGAAAATGACTATTACGTCTTGACCCTTGGGCAATATGAACACCACAGGGACAGATGTGCAAGACCCGAGTCGCTACTCCAGCAGTAGCACAAACAGAACACATAATCACTCTCAACAAACAGCAACGTCCGAAAAAGCACACTACCAAAGATAAGAACAACACACAGAAAAGAGGAGCAAATGTCCACAGGCGACAATAACCTCCACCAACTCCCCCTCTAACGGTAGAGGACTAAAGGAAAGAGAGAAGAACAACAAGAAGAGCCGCCGCCATCTTGTCGTCCACAGCCCGTGTGGCCACACACACGTTTCTCTTTTGTTTTTCGTTTGCCTCAAGCACCTCCACGCACGCACAGTCGCCTTCCAAACGACAACGACAGCAATAATCACCAACTGTTAAACGAGCGTGTCGACACACCGCCCTCCACTCCCGCGCGCCCCATACAAACGAAACAGCTGATCCGGCCGCCTATGGGCACGCCTTGCCTCGGCAACTCCAACGCCGCCGCAAACACACAGCCAAAACCACGCAAATATTCACCGCCTCTCGCACAACAACAACAACAACAACAACAACAACACACAGCCCGGCGTCTCCATCGATCGATAAACAAAACAAACACACAACGCCCTCTCTCGCGCGCGCGCGCACGCACACACACACACACACACACACACACACACACACACACACACAGCCACAAGACCCGCTTCCTTTCCTTTCTCCCAGTCACGTCACGTCAGTCAAACGCAAACGAAATGAAGAATGAAAGAAACAAGGCAGGCAGGCAACACACGCAGCAACAACACAGACTCTTTCGCACTTTTCAATTTCCGAACAGTGTGGTGGCCCTGAAAAGGGCCGTTTTCGTCTCTCCCACGGCCGCGGGAAGGCCAACGCGGCACAGCACACCGGCTGCGACGCGCCTAACCGCCGAAACCGTACAGGGTGCGCCCCTGCCTCTTCAGGGCGTACACCACGTCCATGGCCGTCACAGTCTTGCGCTTGGCGTGCTCAGTGTACGTCACCGCGTCGCGGATCACGTTCTCCAGGAACACCTTCAGCACTCCGCGGGTCTCCTCGTAGATCAGACCAGAGATGCGCTTCACGCCGCCCCTGCGAGCCAGGCGGCGGATCGCGGGCTTCGTGATGCCCTGGATGTTGTCGCGCAACACCTTGCGGTGCCGCTTGGCGCCACCCTTGCCGAGCCCCTTTCCTCCCTTGCCGCGGCCAGTCATCTCTTCTAAATCCTCAAAAAGCTCAAGGCAAGCAAAGCGTCTGCTGCAGCGGCTGGCTCCTCACCCGGCGCTAGCGAGTCGGCTACGGTCTGCGCCCGGCGCACGCGCCAGCCCCCCTATATAGACTCTGGCCCGCCCTCCCCCCACCACGCGCAACCGAGGGCATATAAGCGCACCACGGTGGCTGGCGCGCGCCCGTGTCGTCAAGGCAGCACCCGACGCAGCACCTCGCTCGCCTCCACGCCGCTCCGCTAACCGCTACCGCTATGGCCCGCACAAAGCAAACGGCCCGCAAGTCCACCGGCGGAAAGGCGCCGCGCAAACAGCTCGCCACCAAGGCGGCGAGGAAGAGCGCGCCCGCCACCGGCGGCGTCAAGAAGCCCCACCGCTACAGGCCGGGCACCGTCGCCCTGCGAGAAATCAGGCGCTACCAGAAGAGCACAGAGCTGCTCATCCGCAAGCTGCCATTCCAGCGCCTAGTGCGCGAGATCGCCCAGGACTTCAAGACCGACCTGCGCTTCCAGAGCTCCGCGGTCATGGCCCTGCAGGAGGCCAGCGAGGCCTACCTCGTCGGCCTCTTCGAAGACACCAACCTGTGCGCAATCCACGCCAAGCGCGTCACCATCATGCCCAAGGACATCCAGCTCGCGCGCCGCATCCGCGGCGAGCGCGCCTAAACACCGCGCCAGCCGCTGGGCACCGCCCACGCACGCAACAAACAAAACGGCCCTTTTAAGGGCCACTAACATCACTCCGTCGCGAGCAAACTTTGTCGGTCGCCTCTCGCCCCACAACCACAGAACCAAAGACAAAACACCACTTCCACTTCCCGTCCGTCCGCCACAGCCGCTCTCCCCTGCCAGCTTGCTGGCGCGCGCAACAATCAACATCATGCCTCCCCGGCGCGGCGCTCAAAGCGCACAATACCCATCGGCCGACGCCGTCAACCACACGGCCGGCCGCCGCTTCGTTTCGAAAAGAAAACGAAACAAAAAGCCAGGCACGTCCAACGCCACCGACCCTTTCCACATCTCAACGTCCCCCGCCCCCGTTGCAAGAACACACACACAAGACAAGACACATCCGAGAAGACGGCAGGCAGGCCAACCAAAGTATTCAAACAACATGACACAAAACCAACCGTCGGCCGGCCGCGACCAAAAAAAAAAAAACGGCGACAATCAACCGCAACGACAAAACCGCTACCGCCGCCCGCACCCGCCACCGACCCCCCCCCCCGCAATCCAACCACCACGGCACGCAAACAGTATCCACACACGGGCATACAGAAACGCCAGACGACACAACCACACCGCAACACAAACACGACAATCAAAACCTTCCCGACGTGCTTTGATGGCCCTGAGAAGGGCCGTTTTGGGCCGCGCGTCTGTTGCGCGCCACTAGACGACGGGGACGGGGGGTGCGGACGACGGAGTCAACCGCCAACCCTTCCTTTCCCATTCCTCTCTACTTCTTCTTCTTGGGCGAAGCCTTCGCCTTAGACGGCGTCGTCGCCTTCTTCGGGCGCGGCGCCTTCGGCTTCTTCGTCGGAACCTTGGCGGCCTTCTTCGCCTTCGACGGCGACTTGGCCTTGGCCGGCTTGGCAGCAGCCGCCTTCTTCGCACCGGCGGGAGCGGCCGACGCCGCAGACGCCTTCTTGGCGGCGCCCGCCTTCCGACCAGTCGCCGCCTTCACGCCACCAGCCTTCTTTGCGCCGGCCGCACGGGCGCCCTTCTTCTCCTTGCTGGCCGGAGCGGCGCGCTTCTTCTTGGCACCGCCAGCACGAGCCTTGCCGCCCTCAGCCGCCCCGCCGCCGGCGCCGGCAAGCTTGAAAGAGCCGGACGCGCCCTTCCCCTTCGTCTGCACCAGCTCGCCCGCCACCACGGCCGACTTGAGGTACTTCTTGATAAACGGCGCCAGCTTCTCCGCGTCCAGCTTGTAGTGCGCGGCAATGTACTTCTTGATCGCCTGCAGCGACGATCCGCCGCGCTCCTTCAGACTCTTGATGGCGGCCGTCACCATCTCAGAGGTGCGCGGGTGCGCAGGCTTGGCGCGCGGCTTCTTCGCAGACGACGCAGACTTTGCCTTCTTCGTAGTGCCGGTGGCGGCGGGTGCCGCAGCAGTCTCGTTCGTAGCCGCCTGATCTGCCATTTCGACGACGCGCGTTAACACACAGCGAGCAGCGAGAGCGAGAGGAGACACGCAGCGAGCGGAGCGCACAGCAGAGGAATAGCCGCCTCGACGCACAGGCCCAGCCAGTGTCGCGGGCGGGCGCGGACGGCCGAGAGAGCGGCCGCCACTCTGCGCGCCGCCGCGCCGCGCCTCCCGCGCTTGCTACCGCCCAACGTCCGACAGCCTGTGCGGAGCAGCCCCACACCTGCGCCACAACCACCCGCGCCTTTCAAACCACCGAGGATGGGGCTACACACAGCCACACCACAGTCGCCAACCAGTCGCCACGGCAGCGCCGCAAACCACGGCCAAACTGCAGCCACCGCGCGCTACAGCCTGGGTCGGCCCGCCGAGAATCGCCGCCCACGCCCAAATGCCGCCCCCACAGCCCCAGCCGGCGACCGGCCACAATGGCCAAACCTTCGGCAAAAGCCCCGCACCGTCGCCGCGGCAGCCCGGCCAGCGCGGCCGGCGCCACAGCCACACAAGCGGAGGCGTGCGGCGATGACGGCCGTGCAAACGCACCTCCGCCGCCCCATCGCCCTCCCACCGTTTCCCGATCGGCCCGCAGCCGTCGGGCCACGTCCTCCTCCTCTCGCCCGCCAACATTCACAGCCCTTTCGTTCGTTTCCCAACAATTTCAATTGTGCCCGCCGCAAAAACGGGCGCCGCCTGCAAAGCAACATGCTCCGCCGGAGCGCCCCTCGCCGCTTACGAGCCAACCCCTCGCCCGAGGCAAACCCGAAATCCGCAACTACAGACCAACCCAATCTGCCGTCAGCACACACGACAGCCAACATCACGCGTTACGAGTTAGACATTAGGTTCACACGTCTCGGTTAGGTTCGGTGGACGTGGGTTAGGTTAAGGGCACTTGGGTTAGGTTAAGCATTCAAAACACACGTCAGGCGTCAGAGGTTAGGTTAGGTTACGTTACATTAAGGTTAGGTTAGGGGCACCTCGGTTAGGTTAAGGGTCGGTGTTAGGTTAAGCGTCAAACTTAGGTTAAGCATTCAAACACACGTCGGGCGTCAGAGGTTAGGTTAGGTTAGGTTAGGTTAAGGCCACTTGGGTTAGGTTAAGCCTCAAACTTAGGTTAAGCATTCAAACACACGTCGGGCGTCAGGTGGCCGCAGCAGCCGCACCTACCTACCCACCCACCTCACGGCCGGACAGCTTGGCTTACTTGGCGCTGAGGCTGACCTCACCGCACCTCACGCTACGCAACGCTACAGGTTCGGTTCGCTCAGCTTAGGCTTAGAGCTTAAGCGCCCAGGTCGGATTACGACGTTGGTTCACCTTCGGGCGCCACACTTTGGGTGTAAAGGTCGCGTCGGGTCGTCGGCACGCCGCAAAAACAAAAGCGAAGCCACAGGACAACGCCGACAAACGGGCAGCACGACCACGACCAGATACCGAGACACACGGACCACCCACCGGCCAAAGGGCACCAAACAACAAACCAGAGCACCACGTGTCGACCAGAGCAACCCGCCGCTCACGCGACGTGGCTGGCACCGAAGGGCCGCCGCAACTGCGCTTTCCGCGCCGGGCCGGATGCACGTGCGGCAACACCACCACCGCACACAGCCGCTGTTCAACATCAACCAACAACACGCCGCGGTCGCAGCCTCAACGCCAGCACACGTTTGCACCACCATTCACACGCACCGCACAAACAGCTGTCGCCGACAACACAAACACACCGCAACGACGCCGCCGCCCCTACTTGTGCCGGCCACCCACCCCACCGACGGCGCACCTGTCGCCGGCCGGCAGTCGACACGGGAAACGCACACCGCCACTTCGCTCGCGCGCAACGCCACCAACCAGTCGTCGTCTCCAAAACAACAAACAAACAAACATAGGGCAGGCAACAAATCGCCTCGCACGAACCGTCCACAAAACTATCAAAGCACAGCCTCTGGCTAACGGCCACGACGCAGCGGCACGCTGCTCCTTTCCCCGCCCCCACTCGATTCACGAAGGCACGCGACACCGCCAACGACGGCCTCGCTTCCCGCAACCGACACCTTTCCGCCACTACGCACAGCCGCACCCGACGCCCGTGCCAACGACACAACTACTGCACTATCCACCGCCGCCTCCCCCTTCCCGTCGTACACACACACAGCCAGCCAGCCAGCCAGCCAGCCAAAACCACACCAACGACCCAAACATGCACGTGCAACGGCACACCCCAACCAGTCAACGTCGACAACCACACGCACGGCTCGAAACCGGCGCCCTTCCACGTTGCCATCAAGCTACACACAAGACACAAGGAACCAACAACAGCAAGCCTGCCCGCCCGCCCCACTCTCACGCCGCAAAAAGCACACCGAAACCGCCAAACGCACATTCCCATCGCACCGACACCGACCGGCTCGCTACCACCACACCTCTCGGCAGCCGTTTCGCAAACATGACACGGCGCGACATGACATCACGACCAACTCTCCTCTCCAGACGCCTTCGGCCGGAGCACAACGCCGCCAATTCGCCACACACACACACACACACACACACACACAGTCGACAGGCGCCCGCCCGCCCGCCCTGCACGACGCCGCGCAGCAAAGGCGCCCGCAAACACATACCTCTCCTCTCTCTCCGCCGCCCGACGCGCCAACCGCCACACCGCCAGCCACTCGCAATTGTGCACTGCCGCCAGCCACACGTCCAACACGCCGCGCCGCCTCCGGCCACCCGCCAGGGGCGCTCACGTCCGCGACAACAGCGCGGCCCGCCGGGCCAAACCGAACCGAGCCGAGCCGCCCGCCGCTGCTCTGCACATCTTCCTGCGCGCATCAACAAAACGAGGCAAGCGAGCACACCCCGTCACAACGCCACATCACGCAAATGCCGTGCCGACCTCTTGTGTCTACCGCCTAAATTGCACTCACTCACCAGCCGCCCCTTCTTCTTCTTCCTACCTATCTATCTGTGCGTCTGTGTCGGTCCGCGCGTGACGCCTCTCAACATCCGCCGTCGCCGTCCCCGTCCCCGTTTCCGCCCCAATGCCATCGTCGCGCCGCCTCCTCCTCCTCCTCCGCCCCTGTCCGGCCCGCACCACACCATACACCGCTGCTTGTCCCGGCCGTTGCCACCAAAGGCGCCTACCGCAAACGCGCCACGCCGCAGCCCCCGTGCGTGCATCTCCGTGCCGACGCTGCCTCTCTGCCCTCCCGCACGCACTCGACCGACCGACATGCACTGCGTCGACGGCCTCGACAACACAGTCTCTGGCTCCGCACTGCGTCTTCCGGTACGCGCGCTGAAACACGTATGTACTCATTACCAGCGATGGCGAGGCACGACACAATCTCTGACCAGAGCGTTTCTTATCGTCGCTAGTCTGCGCCACACGACACTAGTAGCACGTAGCGGGTCGGCAGGAACAGTTGTCATCTATATGTGGCGGGTCGGGAGAGGTAGTAGTCAGTCGACAGTATTAGCGAGTGGACGGTTGTACTGAGCGGGCGGCGGCGTGCTCTTCTCGCGACTCTGGTCTCCGTTCGGGACGATGCATACTGTTATTACAGGTAAGGTAATGAAGCTGCATTGCGCAAATCTAATACTGTATGTCAATTGTAACTATTTTCTTCACAACAAAATGCCCCAATAATACTTTGTTTCCAAACAAACTTTTTTAAAGTACAACCATTCATTTCCATTTAAATAATATTTCCTACGCATTTCCTCCAACAATCAAAATTAAATGTGAGCCGGCATTCATTGCACGACGCTGTGTACAGGTATCTACAGTTAAGAGCACATATAGATGCAGTTTGTTTTTTCTCTTTTGTCTTTTTTGTTTTTTTTTTTTTTTTTTTTGACGTAACGATCTTTTGCTCTTTTTATTCTAATTTGTACGTACGCTGTTTGTTTAGATTTTTATATTGGTAATGCCACGTAGCGCTCCGCGTGAAAATCACTGCCTGTGCTGTGTGCAGTCTGTGGCTAGTTTGCATTGTTGTTGTCATGAACTGCTATAGCTGGATGTGAACAGCGCGTAGCGTTGCGCAGTTAGGGGTGAGCCGCCAGCACTGGTGCATGTGAGGACAGAGATGGCGGACGTTTCAAATTACATATATTATGACTGGTGATGATATTAAGGGTAAATACATTGTTTGTTGTTCTCTATTAAACATCTTTACTTTGCTAACTATCCCTATCGGTAGTTAGTGCCCTCCGTAGTTTGGAATCTCTTATTTAGCTGGCAGCAGTGGTGCTCGCTGTATTGCAGTAAGTTCGAGTAATGAAGATTTTTGTGAGGTAAGTGATTTCCGACAGGTGTACTTTAATGTTACTCAGGGCCATTCTTTTGCAGGGATCTTTGATAGTCAGATTGCGTTGCGCTCAAAATATTGTGTGTCAGTTTAAGCACAGTTTTGTATACATTGTTGTTCAAAGGGGGGCGTTTCAGAATACACAGGGCCGAAGGTCAGCCAGCGCTGCCCTTACAACGTTTATCGGGTTTTCAATTATGTCTGTTGAGATGTTCATGGTTCATTATTTCCATTCATCATATTATCGCGCGTTTCTCATCAATCTTCGTTCGTTCATTTTCTAGGGACGTTAACAACATTCTGGCACATTTTTATCATCATTCACTCACTCACTCACTCACTCACTCACTCACTCACTTACTTACGACTATTTGTGCGGGGAGGTTACACTTGGGTCCATTTCCATTTACATTCAATGTTGATAGACGCCTTTTTTTTTTTTTGTTGTTGTTTTGTTGCTGGCAGGTTACAAAGGGCCTCATTTTATGTTGGTTGCAGCAGCGTTTTTCTCCTTCTTCTAGCGTCTTCCCCGCCCCCGCCCCTCCCGCATCCCTCGGTCTCACCACGTTCACTGACAGCCGCGTCTGCGGCTACACCACAACGGCCCCCTCCCGGCAACCCATTCGTTTTCTCTTCTTTTGCACAAAAACAACGCCGCACGCGCCAGCCGAGCGCAGCGCAAGCCACCCACACCGCGCCCCTCCCCGTCTTTATAGCCTCCGCGTCTTGTTTTCTTCGTTTGCCCCCTCCCATCTCCCGAATGCCATGCCATGCCATGCCAGCAGCGTTACGCGTGCCCCTCCCCTGTCCACACACTACCGCGAAACGAACAGCCTTCCGGGCCACATGCAGGGCACGCCCACCGCCATTCCCGGACGCAATTCTCAAAACAACACACACACACACACACACACACACAATGGCTTTGCACACGAACATAGACGGCACGGGCACTGTCGTACATTCTTCCTCAGAACCATCTCAACGAACGTTACGTTACATACACATCCGGGAAAGCAAAGCAACGCAACGCACAATTCAGCCGTCAAAGGTAACGTTCACCACGGCAGACACTTGCCGCCGCGCCGTTACGCGCATTTCAGTGCGGCTACAATACACCTCCGACACGGGAACGTTCCGTTGCTCTACACTGCGTTTCTCCGTTTTGTTTGGTTTTTTTTCCGTTTTCTCTCTCTCTCTCTCTCTCTCTCTCTCTCTCTCTATATATATATTTGTTTTTTCCCCTCTGTCCTTTCCTCCACCATTCTCTCCTCACGTTCTGCCCAGACATTCGACCGATCAGAGGTTCGTTCACCTTTCGGTAACCGTTCTCAGCGCGACGGTGTACCAACGGTATGACGGTATGACGGTATGACGGGTGTTCAAGACGTCCGGTGTACCGCGCCGATCGACAGTTTCCCAGAGGCGACGGATCGGACCACATCACCGACATACACACAAACACGTGTACGCACATTCGCCAAAGCGACCGTCGTCTTCTAGCGTCGCGCTTACTCTACTGTACTGCACTGGACACGCGAGCATGCATCTTCAATGACGACGTCGGTGTGCGTGCGTCGTACGCACACAAGCAGACACAGTCGGTCAGACACGACTATCGAAATCAGAGTCGGGGGAAAGGTACATATCATCGTGCGTGTCGCCCGTACAATGCAATACACAGTGGTGTGTCTCAATGCGCGTTCACATTTAAACGTCACTCACACGCCTCCACGCTGCATTTACAGACACATTTCACCCTCGCCATATATGGCGTGCAAACCGACCCGCAAACGGCCGTCGTTACACACTGACATTCCCAACAATCGCGTGTCGTTTCCACCCGTCACGTAACTAACCGGCACCTCCATCCAAAGGGCACATCACCGATCGCACTTCCCCCCCCCCCCCTCGCAGACAACGACTTGTGCGCACGTGCCTCCATTCCACGTCACACCGTGGCCGCACCCCGCAACACGCGACACGCGACGCGCCCCATAAACAATCAAATTATTCATCGCATCGGCCACCCCACCCCGTCGCGTCGCAACCAAAGCGGTAGCTATTGCCACCGTCCACCCACTCACACACAAAACAAAACAAAAACAACAACAACAACAATTCCGCCCTTCCCGCAAAGGCCATTTGGTGGCCCTGAAAAGGGCCGTTTTGCCGCTCTCGCAACGGAGGATCTCCTTCCATTCCAGAGCCACCTCCTTACTTGGAGCTCGTGTACTTGGTCACCGCCTTCGTGCCCTCGCTCACGGCGTGCTTGGCCAGCTCGCCAGGCAGCAACAGCCGCACAGCGGTCTGGATCTCGCGGGACGTGATGGTCGAGCGCTTGTTGTAGTGCGCCAGGCGAGACGCCTCGGCCGCGATGCGCTCGAAAATGTCGTTCACGAAGCTGTTCATGATGCTCATCGCCTTCGACGAGATGCCCGTGTCAGGGTGCACCTGCTTCAGCACCTTGTAGATGTAGATGGCATAGCTCTCCTTCCTCTTGCGCTTCTTCTTCTTGTCGCCCTTCGAAATGTTCTTCTGCGCCTTGCCAGCCTTCTTGGCGGCCTTCCCGCTAGTCTTGGGCGGCATCGCAAACAAACAAGAACGTACGGCAGCAACACCAGCAGCAAGCGCTCCGCTCTAGTCAGCGTCTCCCCACACAGTGGCACCCAGCGCGCCCCGCCGCCGCACCTTTACCAGCTCGCCCCGTTGCGGCCGCCGACCAATGGGCCGCGAGCGCAACCGGCCGCCGCACCCGAGAGCATAAAGGACCCCCACCCCTGGCGGCGCCGCCACTCGCTGAGTAGCTTCTGGAGAGTGCGGACGCGTGTGCAGGGCTGCGCTAGCACTTTCCCTCTTCGTTGCTACTCAGCCATAGGAACCTGCTTGCGGGATTAGTCGCTGATTGTCCTAGCGCTTTAGCTGGACGGTTCGGCACTAAGGCTTCCGAGCTCCTGATTTTTTCAAATCTGGAGCGGAGTTGCAAGAAGAATACGGCGCAGGCGGCTGATTTGACAGCTGCTTGTGAGCATAATTGTCGTTGCGGGTTGCGGGCTGTGGGTTGGCGCGCTCTGGTGCGCGTCCTCTTGCTGCCGCTGGCCGCTTTTCCGACTACGTCGAGCACCTCAGCCGTCACAAGAACTCTTGCTGCCGCAGAGGCTAGCTCTGCCCCTCCTAGCTTAGGGAAATCTGCACGCCAGGGCCTGGTCACTGGCCAGTTACCCGCGCGTGATAGGCCGATTAGGGTCGGACTCGCCTGCTCGAGACCTAACGGTGCCAACCAAGGCAGCGACCGACACCCCCTTGGCAGCCTCTCTCACCGTTTCGGACATGGCACAACCACCGGTCCTACTAACCATCACGAGGCAAGAAAACTCTCCTGGCAGTTACGAGGTCCACAGGACTGACCAAACGAACAGCCAAGGTGAAATAAGCCCGAAATCCCGACTTCTACTCGCGAACGCGATAGCGGGTTTAACCGGGAAAGACAGGAAAAAATACGAGCGACGTCTGGAGAGGGCTCTCAAACCGCGCCCAGCGATCGAGACGACGCCACCATGTGCGCGCCCACTAAAAGCGAGCTTAAAATCCAATAAGAAAAAGTCCCCCATTAAACAGCGAAAGTCGCCGCTGAGAAAAACATCGGCCAAGACGAGGAAAACTCAGCGCGCGGAAAGACCGGCTAGCCCGTGCGAGGCACAGCCGACCGAGTCAGCGCAGGACGCGCCCGAGCGGACAAAGGCCGCCACGTGCTCAGGTAACGGAGCGGGCGGCCCCGCGCAGGTACAATGCGCCGAGGCACGAGGCGAGCACAATGGCCCGGCCGCGCCACCCGGTCCGTCGCGGGAACAAAGCCGCGACGCAGGTACCACGCCAGCACCGGCGGCCGCCGTGCAGCGCGCTGCTGTGGGCACGCCGCGGCATGAGAATGCAGCGGCGGGCGAGCAGCAGTGCGCGGACGTGGCGGACGCCGAACCTTCCACACCATACGACGATGACGGTTTCCAGAGGCCCAAAAGAACCGCCGGCCGCTCCCCTGTGCTGCACACAGCCTCCCCGGTATCAACAAGCAATAGGTTCTCCCCTATAGAAGACCCCCCTCACCCACAGGACGAAACCATACAGCCAACCGAAACAGACGGAGACACGGAGGAGAGACGATATCGGATCCCTCCGCTCATAATCCACTACGAGAAATCGTACTCCGAATTGTACGACAACATAAATGCAACCCTCGGAGAAAACAAATTCACGGCGAAAACAACCGGGGAGGACCAACTAAAGATCACAGTAAAGACTGTCGACGATTACAAAGCGGTAAAGGCCATGCTAAAAGAAAAGCAAACTCACTTCTATACCTTCCCCATAGCGGCCAAAAAGCCAATTAAAATAGTATTCAGGGGCATGCCGCACAATACGGACACAGAGGACATAAAACGTTACTTGGAAAGGGAAGGTTTCGAAGTGAGCTCGGTCGTCAAGACAAACCCGAGACGACCGTGGCCACTACACACAGTGACCCTACCAGACTCCGCCCAGAATCGAAAGATATGGGAAGTGACAATGATCATGAGGGTGACAGTCACGCCGGAGAAGTTGAGGAAAAGATCGGGCCCAGGGCGATGTTTTAATTGCCAAAAAGTGGGGCACATGGCTAGGGACTGCGACATGCCTATGAGGTGTGTCAGGTGCGGTGAGAAACACAAGTACGAGGAATGCCCGGTACCGCAGGGGGAGGGCAAGGAGAAGTGCTGCAATTGTGCAGGCGCACATCCTGCCAGCTACCTGGGGTGCCCGGAATTCCGTAAAGCTAGGGACCGCCTAAGGGGAAAGCACCAACAGACAGCAGGGGCAAAGCATCGCACCGCACCTCCTCCTCCTCCACCACCACCACCAAGCCGATATCCAAGATCCACGGCGACAAGGGTATTTCAATCCAGGACGTACTCATCAACCGTCGTTGCCCCAACTCGCCCTCCTCCACGCAACCAGGTTCCTGTCAACGGTGAATCGCCTAGGGAAGCCCCCCCCTACTCACTAGAGCCCAGTCTGCGTGACACGACACAGAACGTATCGGTAGAACAATTAGCAGCGACCATAAAGGCCCTTCAGGCTCAGGTGAACCAACTGGCAAACATCTTGGCCACCATGACTCAACCCCCCGCCGAACACTCATCGGCAGCAAAGCAGGCGCCGTCATCGGCGATGACATCAGGAAACCCCACCCCCCGACATGGATAGACGACCTAACATACAAGGTCTAAAAATGTGCGTCTTCAACGCAAATGGTCTATTCCAGCAAGCCCTCGAATTCAGGGAATTTATAAAAGAGGAAGACATCGACATATGCTTAGTGGCCGAAACACACCTGAAGCCAGGTGTAAGAGCATCTGTAGCTAACTACAACTGCTACAGACGCGATCGGCCTACCGCTGGAGGCGGGGTTGCAGTATATGTCAAACGAGGTATTAGACACCATCAAGTGTACCCACCTGCAACTCGCCAAATTGAAACAGTCGCAATAGAAATTGCCACTGTAACAGGGCCCCTCACAGTCGTTGCAGCCTACCGCCCCCCTTCCCAAACGTTAGAAGAAGAGGACATAGCTGCACTAGGGAGAATAAGAGGCAAGCTCCTAATAGGAGGAGACCTCAATGCCAAGCACGCAGACTGGCACTCACGAGCAAGCAACAGAGCTGGTCGACAACTGCAACGACTTGCGCGCACCCACCAGTTTCAAGTATGGGGCCCCGAGGAGCCCACCCACTTCCCAAACAACGGAAACAGGGCGGACGTCCTCGACATCGCACTCACGAAACACGTCACGGGTTTTGTGTCTGCCAGTTCGATAAACAGGATGTCGTCAGACCACAATCCAGTTATCCTAGAGGTCGACATGGGAGAATGGCTCTCGCTCCCACAGCGCACCACAAATTACAAACGAACAAACTGGGAACAGTTCAGCAACGGAATAGCTGCTGAACTTGCCCAAGCCCCGCCTCCAACAGCAGAGACTGCTGAACAAGCGCTGGACGACTTCACTAAAGCGATCCTGCAAGCAGCTGAGGAAGCAACGCCTGCGCCAGCGGGAGCCCCCCGCTCCAGGCAACTCCCACAGCACCTGCTTGCCCAAATAAGACACAAAAATAGGATCGCCAAAGAATGGAAACTTACTAGGAACAAAAACACAAGGAGGCTGCTCAACAGACTACAAAGAGAGTTGAAAGTTACACTCACTGAGTATCGCAACCAGCAATGGTCAGAACGACTATCAACTCTCAAACTAGATGACCACAGCTTGTGGCAAGCCACAAAGCAGTTCACGAGAAGACGCGCAAGAATGCCTCCTCTGCATGGTGAACGTGGACTGCAATTCAGCACTGAAGACAAAGCAAATGCGCTAGCAGACGTGTTCGAAAAACAATTTACGCCAGCAGAGGTACAAGACAGAGAACACGTCGCAATCGTCCGCAGACAACTGGCCACCTTTTTAGAGGCAGACGACGACGAGGACTACACGCCGATCTTCAGCTCTGAAGACGTGGCGAGTGTCATCAAATCGCTGCCAACAAAAAAGGCACCAGGCCACGACCAGCTCACCAACGAACTACTAAAACATATCCCGCCCATGGCAATAACACACTTAACAGAGATACTCAACGAAATTACGCGATCGCTAAAATTCCCGACACAGTGGAAACACGCTGAAGTAGTTTCGATCGCAAAACCTGGAAAAGACCCGGTGTTCCCGCAACACTACAGACCAATTAGTCTACTGCCTACCCTCAGTAAACTATATGAGCGCCTCCTCTTAGTAGCGATACAGGATCACATCACAAGAGAGCAAATCCTGCCCAAATTCCAGTTTGGGTTTCGCCCACATCATTCGGCCCCACAACAAATAATGAGGGTGGTTGAGGCAGCCACAGAAAGCTTCAACCGCAAAGGCTACTGCGGGATAGTCTTACTAGACGTGGCAAAAGCCTTTGATTCTGTTTGGCACACCGGGCTACTCCACAAAATGTACACCCAGGGCTTCCCCGGAAAGATTGTGAAACTTATAAAAAGCTATCTCTCCGGTAGGACATTCTCCGTAAAAGTAGAAACATCACTGTCAAGCAGGAGAAGAATACAGGCAGGGGTACCACAGGGTTCGGTTCTTGGACCAACCCTGTACAGTCTCTACACCGCAGACATACCCACCACACAACACGTACAAACAGCACAGTATGCTGATGACACCGCATTCTTCTCCTGCTCAACAAACAGGAACCTGGTCACGAGACGTCTTCAAACCGCCCTAAATAAGACAGACGAATGGGCCAAACAATGGCGAATCTCACTGAACTCCGAGAAGACCCAAGCCATGCTAATGACAAGACGTTATGGCAAACGCCGCCCCCCCAGAAGACCCTACCAAATGCTGCACCTGCAGGGCCAAAACCTCCCCTGGAGAAATTCTGCGAGATACCTCGGTGTGACACTAGACAAGCGTCTGACTTGGAAGTGCCACATCGAGGAAGTTCGCAAAAAGGCCCTAGGTAGGATGCAGATCCTCTACCCAATACTAAACAGTACAAGTTCCCTTGACCCGAGCACAGGAGTAGCCGTCTATCGAAGTCTAATTAGACCGATACTGGAGTATGCGTGCCCAGTATGGGGTTACGCTGCTAGATCGACGGTAGAACGGCTACAAAAAATTCAAAACAGAGCGCTCAGAAGAGCCCTACACACACCGCCGCGCTTCCCGACGGAAGACCTCCACATAGCGGCAGACATTGTAAAACTAAACACGCGATTCCGTACCCTGGCGGAGCAGTTTTACGCCAACGCGGAAAGGTCGCCAAACGAGCTAATAAACTCACTTGGTCGGTACAACAACGTACCAGACCGATACAAAAGACCAAAAGCATTACTCGTCGCTTAAAATAAAATTTAAAAAAAAAAAAAAAAAAAAAAAAGAACCGTCACTACCACAGTGACAGAAAAGATACACACGATACTCTAAAGAACAGAATTAACAAAAGACAGGCACATCCAAAAAACTCACCAAAAATTGAAGGAAATGTCCGAATAGGACAAAAACCTTCGCAGAAAACAACCTCTATCTAAAGACAGAGGAAGAAATTAGAGTGTGCAGGCGGCGGCGCCGCCACTCCGCTGCTCGACTCGCTGCGGCTCGCACCGTCCTTCGTCTCGTCTCGTTTTTTTACACCACAGCGCATCGCCATGTCCGGACGCGGAAAGGGAGGCAAAGTCAAGGGCAAGTCAAAGTCCCGCTCAAGCAGGGCCGGGCTCCAGTTCCCGGTCGGCAGAATCCACCGCCTCCTGCGCAAGGGAAACTACGCCGAGCGCGTCGGCGCCGGGGCGCCCGTCTACCTCGCCGCCGTCATGGAGTACCTCGCGGCTGAGGTGCTCGAGCTGGCCGGAAACGCGGCCCGCGACAACAAGAAGACGCGCATCATCCCGCGCCACCTGCAGCTTGCCATCCGCAACGACGAGGAGCTCAACAAGCTCCTGTCGGGCGTCACCATCGCACAGGGTGGTGTCCTGCCCAACATCCAGGCCGTCCTGCTGCCAAAGAAGACCGAGAAGAAGGCCTAAACAGAGAGGCCAGGCAATCGGCACGCGGACCCGCCGCCCAGCAGCGCTGCGTGCTCCCCTGCACGCAACGCGCTTTGCCGGCCCGGCTCGGCTCACAACAATCGGCCCTTTTCAGGGCCACCACACAAACCTACGTCCAAAGCAAAATTTCAGTCGTCCTCGCCGCGCTTTGCTTTACTTTACTTTACTTTAACTTAACTTCACTTCCACAGCCGCCGCCGGCAAGAAGACCATACCAACTGCTACGATTGCAGGGGCAGATATTCTGCGAGGTACCTCGGTGTCACGCCTGACATCGAAGTGTCACATAGGGCAACTTGGCACAAACGCTCACGCCAGGATGCAGATCCTGTACCCCTGTTCCCTCGACCCCGCAACAGGGGTAGCGATACTGGAAATATGCGCGCCCTCTATAGGGGCTATGCAGCCAGGTCGACGATGCATCGCCTACAGAAGGGTCCAAAGCAGAGCGCTCTACGACGGGCCTTACACGTCCCCGCGGCAGACCTGCCTACAACCACCCACAACACGATTCCGCGCCCTGGCACAAGCGTTCTACGCCACCGCGCGGAATTCAGAAAATGACTATTACGTCTTGACCCTTGGGCAATATGAACACCACAGGGACAGATGTGCAAGACCCGAGTCGCTACTCCAGCAGTAGCACAAACAGAACACATAATCACTCTCAACAAACAGCAACGTCCGAAAAAGCACACTACCAAAGATAAGAACAACACACAGAAAAGAGGAGCAAATGTCCACAGGCGACAATAACCTCCACCAACTCCCCCTCTAACGGTAGAGGACTAAAGGAAAGAGAGAAGAACAACAAGAAGAGCCGCCGCCATCTTGTCGTCCACAGCCCGTGTGGCCACACACACGTTTCTCTTTTGTTTTTCGTTTGCCTCAAGCACCTCCACGCACGCACAGTCGCCTTCCAAACGACAACGACAGCAATAATCACCAACTGTTAAACGAGCGTGTCGACACACCGCCCTCCACTCCCGCGCGCCCCATACAAACGAAACAGCTGATCCGGCCGCCTATGGGCACGCCTTGCCTCGGCAACTCCAACGCCGCCGCAAACACACAGCCAAAACCACGCAAATATTCACCGCCTCTCGCACAACAACAACAACAACAACAACAACAACACACAGCCCGGCGTCTCCATCGATCGATAAACAAAACAAACACACAACGCCCTCTCTCGCGCGCGCGCGCACGCACACACACACACACACACACACACACACACACACACACACACAGCCACAAGACCCGCTTCCTTTCCTTTCTCCCAGTCACGTCACGTCAGTCAAACGCAAACGAAATGAAGAATGAAAGAAACAAGGCAGGCAGGCAACACACGCAGCAACAACACAGACTCTTTCGCACTTTTCAATTTCCGAACAGTGTGGTGGCCCTGAAAAGGGCCGTTTTCGTCTCTCCCACGGCCGCGGGAAGGCCAACGCGGCACAGCACACCGGCTGCGACGCGCCTAACCGCCGAAACCGTACAGGGTGCGCCCCTGCCTCTTCAGGGCGTACACCACGTCCATGGCCGTCACAGTCTTGCGCTTGGCGTGCTCAGTGTACGTCACCGCGTCGCGGATCACGTTCTCCAGGAACACCTTCAGCACTCCGCGGGTCTCCTCGTAGATCAGACCAGAGATGCGCTTCACGCCGCCCCTGCGAGCCAGGCGGCGGATCGCGGGCTTCGTGATGCCCTGGATGTTGTCGCGCAACACCTTGCGGTGCCGCTTGGCGCCACCCTTGCCGAGCCCCTTTCCTCCCTTGCCGCGGCCAGTCATCTCTTCTAAATCCTCAAAAAGCTCAAGGCAAGCAAAGCGTCTGCTGCAGCGGCTGGCTCCTCACCCGGCGCTAGCGAGTCGGCTACGGTCTGCGCCCGGCGCACGCGCCAGCCCCCCTATATAGACTCTGGCCCGCCCTCCCCCCACCACGCGCAACCGAGGGCATATAAGCGCACCACGGTGGCTGGCGCGCGCCCGTGTCGTCAAGGCAGCACCCGACGCAGCACCTCGCTCGCCTCCACGCCGCTCCGCTAACCGCTACCGCTATGGCCCGCACAAAGCAAACGGCCCGCAAGTCCACCGGCGGAAAGGCGCCGCGCAAACAGCTCGCCACCAAGGCGGCGAGGAAGAGCGCGCCCGCCACCGGCGGCGTCAAGAAGCCCCACCGCTACAGGCCGGGCACCGTCGCCCTGCGAGAAATCAGGCGCTACCAGAAGAGCACAGAGCTGCTCATCCGCAAGCTGCCATTCCAGCGCCTAGTGCGCGAGATCGCCCAGGACTTCAAGACCGACCTGCGCTTCCAGAGCTCCGCGGTCATGGCCCTGCAGGAGGCCAGCGAGGCCTACCTCGTCGGCCTCTTCGAAGACACCAACCTGTGCGCAATCCACGCCAAGCGCGTCACCATCATGCCCAAGGACATCCAGCTCGCGCGCCGCATCCGCGGCGAGCGCGCCTAAACACCGCGCCAGCCGCTGGGCACCGCCCACGCACGCAACAAACAAAACGGCCCTTTTAAGGGCCACTAACATCACTCCGTCGCGAGCAAACTTTGTCGGTCGCCTCTCGCCCCACAACCACAGAACCAAAGACAAAACACCACTTCCACTTCCCGTCCGTCCGCCACAGCCGCTCTCCCCTGCCAGCTTGCTGGCGCGCGCAACAATCAACATCATGCCTCCCCGGCGCGGCGCTCAAAGCGCACAATACCCATCGGCCGACGCCGTCAACCACACGGCCGGCCGCCGCTTCGTTTCGAAAAGAAAACGAAACAAAAAGCCAGGCACGTCCAACGCCACCGACCCTTTCCACATCTCAACGTCCCCCGCCCCCGTTGCAAGAACACACACACAAGACAAGACACATCCGAGAAGACGGCAGGCAGGCCAACCAAAGTATTCAAACAACATGACACAAAACCAACCGTCGGCCGGCCGCGACCAAAAAAAAAAAACGGCGACAATCAACCGCAACGACAAAACCGCTACCGCCGCCCGCACCCGCCACCGACCCCCCCCCCGCAATCCAACCACCACGGCACGCAAACAGTATCCACACACGGGCATACAGAAACGCCAGACGACACAACCACACCGCAACACAAACACGACAATCAAAACCTTCCCGACGTGCTTTGATGGCCCTGAGAAGGGCCGTTTTGGGCCGCGCGTCTGTTGCGCGCCACTAGACGACGGGGACGGGGGGTGCGGACGACGGAGTCAACCGCCAACCCTTCCTTTCCCATTCCTCTCTACTTCTTCTTCTTGGGCGAAGCCTTCGCCTTAGACGGCGTCGTCGCCTTCTTCGGGCGCGGCGCCTTCGGCTTCTTCGTCGGAACCTTGGCGGCCTTCTTCGCCTTCGACGGCGACTTGGCCTTGGCCGGCTTGGCAGCAGCCGCCTTCTTCGCACCGGCGGGAGCGGCCGACGCCGCAGACGCCTTCTTGGCGGCGCCCGCCTTCCGACCAGTCGCCGCCTTCACGCCACCAGCCTTCTTTGCGCCGGCCGCACGGGCGCCCTTCTTCTCCTTGCTGGCCGGAGCGGCGCGCTTCTTCTTGGCACCGCCAGCACGAGCCTTGCCGCCCTCAGCCGCCCCGCCGCCGGCGCCGGCAAGCTTGAAAGAGCCGGACGCGCCCTTCCCCTTCGTCTGCACCAGCTCGCCCGCCACCACGGCCGACTTGAGGTACTTCTTGATAAACGGCGCCAGCTTCTCCGCGTCCAGCTTGTAGTGCGCGGCAATGTACTTCTTGATCGCCTGCAGCGACGATCCGCCGCGCTCCTTCAGACTCTTGATGGCGGCCGTCACCATCTCAGAGGTGCGCGGGTGCGCAGGCTTGGCGCGCGGCTTCTTCGCAGACGACGCAGACTTTGCCTTCTTCGTAGTGCCGGTGGCGGCGGGTGCCGCAGCAGTCTCGTTCGTAGCCGCCTGATCTGCCATTTCGACGACGCGCGTTAACACACAGCGAGCAGCGAGAGCGAGAGGAGACACGCAGCGAGCGGAGCGCACAGCAGAGGAATAGCCGCCTCGACGCACAGGCCCAGCCAGTGTCGCGGGCGGGCGCGGACGGCCGAGAGAGCGGCCGCCACTCTGCGCGCCGCCGCGCCGCGCCTCCCGCGCTTGCTACCGCCCAACGTCCGACAGCCTGTGCGGAGCAGCCCCACACCTGCGCCACAACCACCCGCGCCTTTCAAACCACCGAGGATGGGGCTACACACAGCCACACCACAGTCGCCAACCAGTCGCCACGGCAGCGCCGCAAACCACGGCCAAACTGCAGCCACCGCGCGCTACAGCCTGGGTCGGCCCGCCGAGAATCGCCGCCCACGCCCAAATGCCGCCCCCACAGCCCCAGCCGGCGACCGGCCACAATGGCCAAACCTTCGGCAAAAGCCCCGCACCGTCGCCGCGGCAGCCCGGCCAGCGCGGCCGGCGCCACAGCCACACAAGCGGAGGCGTGCGGCGATGACGGCCGTGCAAACGCACCTCCGCCGCCCCATCGCCCTCCCACCGTTTCCCGATCGGCCCGCAGCCGTCGGGCCACGTCCTCCTCCTCTCGCCCGCCAACATTCACAGCCCTTTCGTTCGTTTCCCAACAATTTCAATTGTGCCCGCCGCAAAAACGGGCGCCGCCTGCAAAGCAACATGCTCCGCCGGAGCGCCCCTCGCCGCTTACGAGCCAACCCCTCGCCCGAGGCAAACCCGAAATCCGCAACTACAGACCAACCCAATCTGCCGTCAGCACACACGACAGCCAACATCACGCGTTACGAGTTAGACATTAGGTTCACACGTCTCGGTTAGGTTCGGTGGACGTGGGTTAGGTTAAGGGCACTTGGGTTAGGTTAAGCATTCAAAACACACGTCAGGCGTCAGAGGTTAGGTTAGGTTACGTTACATTAAGGTTAGGTTAGGGGCACCTCGGTTAGGTTAAGGGTCGGTGTTAGGTTAAGCGTCAAACTTAGGTTAAGCATTCAAACACACGTCGGGCGTCAGAGGTTAGGTTAGGTTAGGTTAGGTTAAGGCCACTTGGGTTAGGTTAAGCCTCAAACTTAGGTTAAGCATTCAAACACACGTCGGGCGTCAGGTGGCCGCAGCAGCCGCACCTACCTACCCACCCACCTCACGGCCGGACAGCTTGGCTTACTTGGCGCTGAGGCTGACCTCACCGCACCTCACGCTACGCAACGCTACAGGTTCGGTTCGCTCAGCTTAGGCTTAGAGCTTAAGCGCCCAGGTCGGATTACGACGTTGGTTCACCTTCGGGCGCCACACTTTGGGTGTAAAGGTCGCGTCGGGTCGTCGGCACGCCGCAAAAACAAAAGCGAAGCCACAGGACAACGCCGACAAACGGGCAGCACGACCACGACCAGATACCGAGACACACGGACCACCCACCGGCCAAAGGGCACCAAACAACAAACCAGAGCACCACGTGTCGACCAGAGCAACCCGCCGCTCACGCGACGTGGCTGGCACCGAAGGGCCGCCGCAACTGCGCTTTCCGCGCCGGGCCGGATGCACGTGCGGCAACACCACCACCGCACACAGCCGCTGTTCAACATCAACCAACAACACGCCGCGGTCGCAGCCTCAACGCCAGCACACGTTTGCACCACCATTCACACGCACCGCACAAACAGCTGTCGCCGACAACACAAACACACCGCAACGACGCCGCCGCCCCTACTTGTGCCGGCCACCCACCCCACCGACGGCGCACCTGTCGCCGGCCGGCAGTCGACACGGGAAACGCACACCGCCACTTCGCTCGCGCGCACGCCACCAACCAGTCGTCGTCTCCAAAACAACAAACAAACAAACATAGGGCAGGCAACAAATCGCCTCGCACGAACCGTCCACAAAACTATCAAAGCACAGCCTCTGGCTAACGGCCACGACGCAGCGGCACGCTGCTCCTTTCCCCGCCCCCACTCGATTCACGAAGGCACGCGACACCGCCAACGACGGCCTCGCTTCCCGCAACCGACACCTTTCCGCCACTACGCACAGCCGCACCCGACGCCCGTGCCAACGACACAACTACTGCACTATCCACCGCCGCCTCCCCCTTCCCGTCGTACACACACACAGCCAGCCAGCCAGCCAGCCAGCCAAAACCACACCAACGACCCAAACATGCACGTGCAACGGCACACCCCAACCAGTCAACGTCGACAACCACACGCACGGCTCGAAACCGGCGCCCTTCCACGTTGCCATCAAGCTACACACAAGACACAAGGAACCAACAACAGCAAGCCTGCCCGCCCGCCCCACTCTCACGCCGCAAAAAGCACACCGAAACCGCCAAACGCACATTCCCATCGCACCGACACCGACCGGCTCGCTACCACCACACCTCTCGGCAGCCGTTTCGCAAACATGACACGGCGCGACATGACATCACGACCAACTCTCCTCTCCAGACGCCTTCGGCCGGAGCACAACGCCGCCAATTCGCCACACACACACACACACACACACACACACAGTCGACAGGCGCCCGCCCGCCCGCCCTGCACGACGCCGCGCAGCAAAGGCGCCCGCAAACACATACCTCTCCTCTCTCTCGGCCGCCCGACGCGCCAACCGCCACACCGCCAGCCACTCGCAATTGTGCACTGCCGCCAGCCACACGTCCAACACGCCGCGCCGCCTCCGGCCACCCGCCAGGGGGCGCTCACGTCCGCGACAACAGCGCGGCCCGCCGGGCCAAACCGAACCGAGCCGAGCCGCCCGCCGCTGCTCTGCACATCTTCCTGCGCGCATCAACAAAACGAGGCAAGCGAGCACACCCCGTCACAACGCCACATCACGCAAATGCCGTGCCGACCTCTTGTGTCTACCGCCTAAATTGCACTCACTCACCAGCCGCCCCTTCTTCTTCTTCCTACCTATCTATCTGTGCGTCTGTGTCGGTCCGCGCGTGACGCCTCTCAACATCCGCCGTCGCCGTCCCCGTCCCCGTTTCCGCCCCAATGCCATCGTCGCGCCGCCTCCTCCTCCTCCTCCGCCCCTGTCCGGCCCGCACCACACCATACACCGCTGCTTGTCCCGGCCGTTGCCACCAAAGGCGCCTACCGCAAACGCGCCACGCCGCAGCCCCCGTGCGTGCATCTCCGTGCCGACGCTGCCTCTCTGCCCTCCCGCACGCACTCGACCGACCGACATGCACTGCGTCGACGGCCTCGACAACACAGTCTCTGGCTCCGCACTGCGTCTTCCGGTACGCGCGCTGAAACACGTATGTACTCATTACCAGCGATGGCGAGGCACGACACAATCTCTGACCAGAGCGTTTCTTATCGTCGCTAGTCTGCGCCACACGACACTAGTAGCACGTAGCGGGTCGGCAGGAACAGTTGTCATCTATATGTGGCGGGTCGGGAGAGGTAGTAGTCAGTCGACAGTATTAGCGAGTGGACGGTTGTACTGAGCGGGCGGCGGCGTGCTCTTCTCGCGACTCTGGTCTCCGTTCGGGACGATGCATACTGTTATTACAGGTAAGGTAATGAAGCTGCATTGCGCAAATCTAATACTGTATGTCAATTGTAACTATTTTCTTCACAACAAAATGCCCCAATAATACTTTGTTTCCAAACAAACTTTTTTAAAGTACAACCATTCATTTCCATTTAAATAATATTTCCTACGCATTTCCTCCAACAATCAAAATTAAATGTGAGCCGGCATTCATTGCACGACGCTGTGTACAGGTATCTACAGTTAAGAGCACATATAGATGCAGTTTGTTTTTTCTCTTTTGTCTTTTTTGTTTTTTTTTTTTTTTTTTTTGACGTAACGATCTTTTGCTCTTTTTATTCTAATTTGTACGTACGCTGTTTGTTTAGATTTTTATATTGGTAATGCCACGTAGCGCTCCGCGTGAAAATCACTGCCTGTGCTGTGTGCAGTCTGTGGCTAGTTTGCATTGTTGTTGTCATGAACTGCTATAGCTGGATGTGAACAGCGCGTAGCGTTGCGCAGTTAGGGGTGAGCCGCCAGCACTGGTGCATGTGAGGACAGAGATGGCGGACGTTTCAAATTACATATATTATGACTGGTGATGATATTAAGGGTAAATACATTGTTTGTTGTTCTCTATTAAACATCTTTACTTTGCTAACTATCCCTATCGGTAGTTAGTGCCCTCCGTAGTTTGGAATCTCTTATTTAGCTGGCAGCAGTGGTGCTCGCTGTATTGCAGTAGTTCGAGTAATGAAGATTTTTGTGAGGTAAGTGATTTCCGACAGGTGTACTTTAATGTTACTCAGGGCCATTCTTTTGCAGGGATCTTTGATAGTCAGATTGCGTTGCGCTCAAAATATTGTGTGTCAGTTTAAGCACAGTTTTGTATACATTGTTGTTCAAAGGGGGGCGTTTCAGAATACACAGGGCCGAAGGTCAGCCAGCGCTGCCCTTACAACGTTTATCGGGTTTTCAATTATGTCTGTTGAGATGTTCATGGTTCATTATTTCCATTCATCATATTATCGCGCGTTTCTCATCAATCTTCGTTCGTTCATTTTCTAGGGACGTTAACAACATTCTGGCACATTTTTATCATCATTCACTCACTCACTCACTCACTCACTCACTCACTCACTTACTTACGACTATTTGTGCGGGGAGGTTACACTTGGGTCCATTTCCATTTACATTCAATGTTGATAGACGCCTTTTTTTTTTTTTGTTGTTGTTTTGTTGCTGGCAGGTTACAAAGGGCCTCATTTTATGTTGGTTGCAGCAGCGTTTTTCTCCTTCTTCTAGCGTCTTCCCCGCCCCCGCCCCTCCCGCATCCCTCGGTCTCACCACGTTCACTGACAGCCGCGTCTGCGGCTACACCACAACGGCCCCCTCCCGGCAACCCATTCGTTTTCTCTTCTTTTGCACAAAAACAACGCCGCACGCGCCAGCCGAGCGCAGCGCAAGCCACCCACACCGCGCCCCTCCCCGTCTTTATAGCCTCCGCGTCTTGTTTTCTTCGTTTGCCCCCTCCCATCTCCCGAATGCCATGCCATGCCATGCCAGCAGCGTTACGCGTGCCCCTCCCCTGTCCACACACTACCGCGAAACGAACAGCCTTCCGGGCCACATGCAGGGCACGCCCACCGCCATTCCCGGACGCAATTCTCAAAACAACACACACACACACACACACACACACAATGGCTTTGCACACGAACATAGACGGCACGGGCACTGTCGTACATTCTTCCTCAGAACCATCTCAACGAACGTTACGTTACATACACATCCGGGAAAGCAAAGCAACGCAACGCACAATTCAGCCGTCAAAGGTAACGTTCACCACGGCAGACACTTGCCGCCGCGCCGTTACGCGCATTTCAGTGCGGCTACAATACACCTCCGACACGGGAACGTTCCGTTGCTCTACACTGCGTTTCTCCGTTTTGTTTGGTTTTTTTTCCGTTTTCTCTCTCTCTCTCTCTCTCTCTCTCTCTCTCTCTATATATATATTTGTTTTTTCCCCTCTGTCCTTTCCTCCACCATTCTCTCCTCACGTTCTGCCCAGACATTCGACCGATCAGAGGTTCGTTCACCTTTCGGTAACCGTTCTCAGCGCGACGGTGTACCAACGGTATGACGGTATGACGGTATGACGGGTGTTCAAGACGTCCGGTGTACCGCGCCGATCGACAGTTTCCCAGAGGCGACGGATCGGACCACATCACCGACATACACACAAACACGTGTACGCACATTCGCCAAAGCGACCGTCGTCTTCTAGCGTCGCGCTTACTCTACTGTACTGCACTGGACACGCGAGCATGCATCTTCAATGACGACGTCGGTGTGCGTGCGTCGTACGCACACAAGCAGACACAGTCGGTCAGACACGACTATCGAAATCAGAGTCGGGGGAAAGGTACATATCATCGTGCGTGTCGCCCGTACAATGCAATACACAGTGGTGTGTCTCAATGCGCGTTCACATTTAAACGTCACTCACACGCCTCCACGCTGCATTTACAGACACATTTCACCCTCGCCATATATGGCGTGCAAACCGACCCGCAAACGGCCGTCGTTACACACTGACATTCCCAACAATCGCGTGTCGTTTCCACCCGTCACGTAACTAACCGGCACCTCCATCCAAAGGGCACATCACCGATCGCACTTCCCCCCCCCCCCCTCGCAGACAACGACTTGTGCGCACGTGCCTCCATTCCACGTCACACCGTGGCCGCACCCCGCAACACGCGACACGCGACGCGCCCCATAAACAATCAAATTATTCATCGCATCGGCCACCCCACCCCGTCGCGTCGCAACCAAAGCGGTAGCTATTGCCACCGTCCACCCACTCACACACAAAACAAAACAAAAACAACAACAACAACAATTCCGCCCTTCCCGCAAAGGCCATTTGGTGGCCCTGAAAAGGGCCGTTTTGCCGCTCTCGCAACGGAGGATCTCCTTCCATTCCAGAGCCACCTCCTTACTTGGAGCTCGTGTACTTGGTCACCGCCTTCGTGCCCTCGCTCACGGCGTGCTTGGCCAGCTCGCCAGGCAGCAACAGCCGCACAGCGGTCTGGATCTCGCGGGACGTGATGGTCGAGCGCTTGTTGTAGTGCGCCAGGCGAGACGCCTCGGCCGCGATGCGCTCGAAAATGTCGTTCACGAAGCTGTTCATGATGCTCATCGCCTTCGACGAGATGCCCGTGTCAGGGTGCACCTGCTTCAGCACCTTGTAGATGTAGATGGCATAGCTCTCCTTCCTCTTGCGCTTCTTCTTCTTGTCGCCCTTCGAAATGTTCTTCTGCGCCTTGCCAGCCTTCTTGGCGGCCTTCCCGCTAGTCTTGGGCGGCATCGCAAACAAACAAGAACGTACGGCAGCAACACCAGCAGCAAGCGCTCCGCTCTAGTCAGCGTCTCCCCACACAGTGGCACCCAGCGCGCCCCGCCGCCGCACCTTTACCAGCTCGCCCCGTTGCGGCCGCCGACCAATGGGCCGCGAGCGCAACCGGCCGCCGCACCCGAGAGCATAAAGGACCCCCACCCCTGGCGGCGCCGCCACTCCGCTGCTCGACTCGCTGCGGCTCGCACCGTCCTTCGTCTCGTCTCGTTTTTTTACACCACAGCGCATCGCCATGTCCGGACGCGGAAAGGGAGGCAAAGTCAAGGGCAAGTCAAAGTCCCGCTCAAGCAGGGCCGGGCTCCAGTTCCCGGTCGGCAGAATCCACCGCCTCCTGCGCAAGGGAAACTACGCCGAGCGCGTCGGCGCCGGGGCGCCCGTCTACCTCGCCGCCGTCATGGAGTACCTCGCGGCTGAGGTGCTCGAGCTGGCCGGAAACGCGGCCCGCGACAACAAGAAGACGCGCATCATCCCGCGCCACCTGCAGCTTGCCATCCGCAACGACGAGGAGCTCAACAAGCTCCTGTCGGGCGTCACCATCGCACAGGGTGGTGTCCTGCCCAACATCCAGGCCGTCCTGCTGCCAAAGAAGACCGAGAAGAAGGCCTAAACAGAGAGGCCAGGCAATCGGCACGCGGACCCGCCGCCCAGCAGCGCTGCGTGCTCCCCTGCACGCAACGCGCTTTGCCGGCCCGGCTCGGCTCACAACAATCGGCCCTTTTCAGGGCCACCACACAAACCTACGTCCAAAGCAAAATTTCAGTCGTCCTCGCCGCGCTTTGCTTTACTTTACTTTACTTTAACTTAACTTCACTTCCACAGCCGCCGCCGGCAAGAAGACCATACCAACTGCTACGATTGCAGGGGCAGATATTCTGCGAGGTACCTCGGTGTCACGCCTGACATCGAAGTGTCACATAGGGCAACTTGGCACAAACGCTCACGCCAGGATGCAGATCCTGTACCCCTGTTCCCTCGACCCCGCAACAGGGGTAGCGATACTGGAAATATGCGCGCCCTCTATAGGGGCTATGCAGCCAGGTCGACGATGCATCGCCTACAGAAGGGTCCAAAGCAGAGCGCTCTACGACGGGCCTTACACGTCCCCGCGGCAGACCTGCCTACAACCACCCACAACACGATTCCGCGCCCTGGCACAAGCGTTCTACGCCACCGCGCGGAATTCAGAAAATGACTATTACGTCTTGACCCTTGGGCAATATGAACACCACAGGGACAGATGTGCAAGACCCGAGTCGCTACTCCAGCAGTAGCACAAACAGAACACATAATCACTCTCAACAAACAGCAACGTCCGAAAAAGCACACTACCAAAGATAAGAACAACACACAGAAAAGAGGAGCAAATGTCCACAGGCGACAATAACCTCCACCAACTCCCCCTCTAACGGTAGAGGACTAAAGGAAAGAGAGAAGAACAACAAGAAGAGCCGCCGCCATCTTGTCGTCCACAGCCCGTGTGGCCACACACACGTTTCTCTTTTGTTTTTCGTTTGCCTCAAGCACCTCCACGCACGCACAGTCGCCTTCCAAACGACAACGACAGCAATAATCACCAACTGTTAAACGAGCGTGTCGACACACCGCCCTCCACTCCCGCGCGCCCCATACAAACGAAACAGCTGATCCGGCCGCCTATGGGCACGCCTTGCCTCGGCAACTCCAACGCCGCCGCAAACACACAGCCAAAACCACGCAAATATTCACCGCCTCTCGCACAACAACAACAACAACAACAACAACAACACACAGCCCGGCGTCTCCATCGATCGATAAACAAAACAAACACACAACGCCCTCTCTCGCGCGCGCGCGCACGCACACACACACACACACACACACACACACACACACACACACACAGCCACAAGACCCGCTTCCTTTCCTTTCTCCCAGTCACGTCACGTCAGTCAAACGCAAACGAAATGAAGAATGAAAGAAACAAGGCAGGCAGGCAACACACGCAGCAACAACACAGACTCTTTCGCACTTTTCAATTTCCGAACAGTGTGGTGGCCCTGAAAAGGGCCGTTTTCGTCTCTCCCACGGCCGCGGGAAGGCCAACGCGGCACAGCACACCGGCTGCGACGCGCCTAACCGCCGAAACCGTACAGGGTGCGCCCCTGCCTCTTCAGGGCGTACACCACGTCCATGGCCGTCACAGTCTTGCGCTTGGCGTGCTCAGTGTACGTCACCGCGTCGCGGATCACGTTCTCCAGGAACACCTTCAGCACTCCGCGGGTCTCCTCGTAGATCAGACCAGAGATGCGCTTCACGCCGCCCCTGCGAGCCAGGCGGCGGATCGCGGGCTTCGTGATGCCCTGGATGTTGTCGCGCAACACCTTGCGGTGCCGCTTGGCGCCACCCTTGCCGAGCCCCTTTCCTCCCTTGCCGCGGCCAGTCATCTCTTCTAAATCCTCAAAAAGCTCAAGGCAAGCAAAGCGTCTGCTGCAGCGGCTGGCTCCTCACCCGGCGCTAGCGAGTCGGCTACGGTCTGCGCCCGGCGCACGCGCCAGCCCCCCTATATAGACTCTGGCCCGCCCTCCCCCCACCACGCGCAACCGAGGGCATATAAGCGCACCACGGTGGCTGGCGCGCGCCCGTGTCGTCAAGGCAGCACCCGACGCAGCACCTCGCTCGCCTCCACGCCGCTCCGCTAACCGCTACCGCTATGGCCCGCACAAAGCAAACGGCCCGCAAGTCCACCGGCGGAAAGGCGCCGCGCAAACAGCTCGCCACCAAGGCGGCGAGGAAGAGCGCGCCCGCCACCGGCGGCGTCAAGAAGCCCCACCGCTACAGGCCGGGCACCGTCGCCCTGCGAGAAATCAGGCGCTACCAGAAGAGCACAGAGCTGCTCATCCGCAAGCTGCCATTCCAGCGCCTAGTGCGCGAGATCGCCCAGGACTTCAAGACCGACCTGCGCTTCCAGAGCTCCGCGGTCATGGCCCTGCAGGAGGCCAGCGAGGCCTACCTCGTCGGCCTCTTCGAAGACACCAACCTGTGCGCAATCCACGCCAAGCGCGTCACCATCATGCCCAAGGACATCCAGCTCGCGCGCCGCATCCGCGGCGAGCGCGCCTAAACACCGCGCCAGCCGCTGGGCACCGCCCACGCACGCAACAAACAAAACGGCCCTTTTAAGGGCCACTAACATCACTCCGTCGCGAGCAAACTTTGTCGGTCGCCTCTCGCCCCACAACCACAGAACCAAAGACAAAACACCACTTCCACTTCCCGTCCGTCCGCCACAGCCGCTCTCCCCTGCCAGCTTGCTGGCGCGCGCAACAATCAACATCATGCCACCCCGGCGCGGCGCTCAAAGCGCACAATACCCATCGGCCGACGCCGTCAACCACACGGCCGGCCGCCGCTTCGTTTCGAAAAGAAAACGAAACAAAAAGCCAGGCACGTCCAACGCCACCGACCCTTTCCACATCTCAACGTCCCCCGCCCCCGTTGCAAGAACACACACACAAGACAAGACACATCCGAGAAGACGGCAGGCAGGCCAACCAAAGTATTCAAACAACATGACACAAAACCAACCGTCGGCCGGCCGCGACCAAAAAAAAAAAACGGCGACAATCAACCGCAACGACAAAACCGCTACCGCCGCCCGCACCCGCCACCGACCCCCCCCCCCGCAATCCAACCACCACGGCACGCAAACAGTATCCACACACGGGCATACAGAAACGCCAGACGACACAACCACACCGCAACACAAACACGACAATCAAAACCTTCCCGACGTGCTTTGATGGCCCTGAGAAGGGCCGTTTTGGGCCGCGCGTCTGTTGCGCGCCACTAGACGACGGGGACGGGGGGTGCGGACGACGGAGTCAACCGCCAACCCTTCCTTTCCCATTCCTCTCTACTTCTTCTTCTTGGGCGAAGCCTTCGCCTTAGACGGCGTCGTCGCCTTCTTCGGGCGCGGCGCCTTCGGCTTCTTCGTCGGAACCTTGGCGGCCTTCTTCGCCTTCGACGGCGACTTGGCCTTGGCCGGCTTGGCAGCAGCCGCCTTCTTCGCACCGGCGGGAGCGGCCGACGCCGCAGACGCCTTCTTGGCGGCGCCCGCCTTCCGACCAGTCGCCGCCTTCACGCCACCAGCCTTCTTTGCGCCGGCCGCACGGGCGCCCTTCTTCTCCTTGCTGGCCGGAGCGGCGCGCTTCTTCTTGGCACCGCCAGCACGAGCCTTGCCGCCCTCAGCCGCCCCGCCGCCGGCGCCGGCAAGCTTGAAAGAGCCGGACGCGCCCTTCCCCTTCGTCTGCACCAGCTCGCCCGCCACCACGGCCGACTTGAGGTACTTCTTGATAAACGGCGCCAGCTTCTCCGCGTCCAGCTTGTAGTGCGCGGCAATGTACTTCTTGATCGCCTGCAGCGACGATCCGCCGCGCTCCTTCAGACTCTTGATGGCGGCCGTCACCATCTCAGAGGTGCGCGGGTGCGCAGGCTTGGCGCGCGGCTTCTTCGCAGACGACGCAGACTTTGCCTTCTTCGTAGTGCCGGTGGCGGCGGGTGCCGCAGCAGTCTCGTTCGTAGCCGCCTGATCTGCCATTTCGACGACGCGCGTTAACACACAGCGAGCAGCGAGAGCGAGAGGAGACACGCAGCGACACGCAGCGAGCGGAGCGCACAGCAGAGGAATAGCCGCCTCGACGCACAGGCCCAGCCAGTGTCGCGGGCGGGCGCGGACGGCCGAGAGAGCGGCCCGCCACTCTGCGCGCCGCCGCGCCGCGCCTCCCGCGCTTGCTACCGCCCAACGTCCGACAGCCTGTGCGGAGCAGCCCCACACCTGCGCCACAACCACCCGCGCCTTTCAAACCACCGAGGATGGGGCTACACACAGCCACACCACAGTCGCCAACCAGTCGCCACGGCAGCGCCGCAAACCACGGCCAAACTGCAGCCACCGCGCGCTACAGCCTGGGTCGGCCCGCCGAGAATCGCCGCCCACGCCCAAATGCCGCCCCCACAGCCCCAGCCGGCGACCGGCCACAATGGCCAAACCTTCGGCAAAAGCCCCGCACCGTCGCCGCGGCAGCCCGGCCAGCGCGGCCGGCGCCACAGCCACACAAGCGGAGGCGTGCGGGCGATGACGGCCGTGCAAACGCACCTCCGCCGCCCCATCGCCCTCCCACCGTTTCCCGATCGGCCCGCAGCCGTCGGGCCACGTCCTCCTCCTCTCGCCCGCCAACATTCACAGCCCTTTCGTTCGTTTCCCAACAATTTCAATTGTGCCCGCCGCAAAAACGGGCGCCGCCTGCAAAGCAACATGCTCCGCCGGAGCGCCCCTCGCCGCTTACGAGCCAACCCCTCGCCCGAGGCAAACCCGAAATCCGCAACTACAGACCAACCCAATCTGCCGTCAGCACACACGACAGCCAACATCACGCGTTACGAGTTAGACATTAGGTTCACACGTCTCGGTTAGGTTCGGTGGACGTGGGTTAGGTTAAGGGCACTTGGGTTAGGTTAAGCATTCAAAACACACGTCAGGCGTCAGAGGTTAGGTTAGGTTACGTTACATTAAGGTTAGGTTAGGGGCACCTCGGTTAGGTTAAGGGTCGGTGTTAGGTTAAGCGTCAAACTTAGGTTAAGCATTCAAACACACGTCGGGCGTCAGAGGTTAGGTTAGGTTAGGTTAGGTTAAGGCCACTTGGGTTAGGTTAAGCCTCAAACTTAGGTTAAGCATTCAAACACACGTCGGGCGTCAGGTGGCCGCAGCAGCCGCACCTACCTACCCACCCACCTCACGGCCGGACAGCTTGGCTTACTTGGCGCTGAGGCTGACCTCACCGCACCTCACGCTACGCAACGCTACAGGTTCGGTTCGCTCAGCTTAGGCTTAGAGCTTAAGCGCCCAGGTCGGATTACGACGTTGGTTCACCTTCGGGCGCCACACTTTGGGTGTAAAGGTCGCGTCGGGTCGTCGGCACGCCGCAAAAACAAAAGCGAAGCCACAGGACAACGCCGACAAACGGGCAGCACGACCACGACCAGATACCGAGACACACGGACCACCCACCGGCCAAAGGGCACCAAACAACAAACCAGAGCACCACGTGTCGACCAGAGCAACCCCGCCGCTCACGCGACGTGGCTGGCACCGAAGGGCCGCCGCAACCTGCGCTTTCCGCGCCGGGCCGGATGCACGTGCGGCAACACCACCACCGCACACAGCCGCTGTTCAACATCAACCAACAACACGCCGCGGTCGCAGCCTCAACGCCAGCACACGTTTGCACCACCATTCACACGCACCGCACAAACAGCTGTCGCCGACAACACAAACACACCGCAACGACGCCGCCGCCCCTACTTGTGCCGGCCACCCACCCCACCCCGACGGCGCACCTGTCGCCGGCCGGCAGTCGACACGGGAAACGCACACCGCCACTTCGCTCGCGCGCACGCCACCAACCAGTCGTCGTCTCCAAAACAACAAACAAACAAACATAGGGCAGGCAACAAATCGCCTCGCACGAACCGTCCACAAAACTATCAAAGCACAGCCTCTGGCTAACGGCCACGACGCAGCGGCACGCTGCTCCTTTCCCCGCCCCCACTCGATTCACGAAGGCACGCGACACCGCCAACGACGGCCTCGCTTCCCGCAACCGACACCTTTCCGCCACTACGCACAGCCGCACCCGACGCCCGTGCCAACGACACAACTACTGCACTATCCACCGCCGCCTCCCCCTTCCCGTCGTACACACACACAGCCAGCCAGCCAGCCAGCCAGCCAAAACCACACCAACGACCCAAACATGCACGTGCAACGGCACACCCCAACCAGTCAACGTCGACAACCACACGCACGGCTCGAAACCCGGCGCCCTCCACGTTGCCATCAAGCTACACACAAGACACAAGGAACCAACAACAGCAAGCCTGCCCGCCCGCCCCACTCTCACGCCGCAAAAAGCACACCGAAACCGCCAAACGCACATTCCCATCGCACCGACACCGACCGGCTCGCTACCACCACACCTCTCGGCAGCCGTTTCGCAAACATGACACGGCGCGACATGACATCACGACCAACTCTCCTCTCCAGACGCCTTCGGCCGGAGCACAACGCCGCCAATTCGCCACACACACACACACACACACACACACACAGTCGACAGGCGCCCGCCCGCCCGCCCTGCACGACGCCGCGCAGCAAAGGCGCCCGCAAACACATACCTCTCCTCTCTCTCGGCCGCCCGACGCGCCAACCGCCACACCGCCAGCCACTCGCAATTGTGCACTGCCGCCAGCCACACGTCCAACACGCCGCGCCGCCTCCGGCCACCCGCCAGGGGGCGCTCACGTCCGCGACAACAGCGCGGCCCGCCGGGCCAAACCGAACCGAGCCGAGCCGCCCGCCGCTGCTCTGCACATCTTCCTGCGCGCATCAACAAAACGAGGCAAGCGAGCACACCCCGTCACAACGCCACATCACGCAAATGCCGTGCCGACCTCTTGTGTCTACCGCCTAAATTGCACTCACTCACCAGCCGCCCCTTCTTCTTCTTCCTACCTATCTATCTGTGCGTCTGTGTCGGTCCGCGCGTGACGCCTCTCAACATCCGCCGTCGCCGTCCCCGTCCCCGTTTCCGCCCCAATGCCATCGTCGCGCCGCCTCCTCCTCCTCCTCCGCCCTGTCCGGCCCGCACCACACCATACACCGCTGCTTGTCCCGGCCGTTGCCACCAAAGGCGCCTACCGCAAACGCGCCACGCCGCAGCCCCCGTGCGTGCATCTCCGTGCCGACGCTGCCTCTCTGCCCTCCCGCACGCACTCGACCGACCGACATGCACTGCGTCGACGGCCTCGACAACACAGTCTCTGGCTCCGCACTGCGTCTTCCGGTACGCGCGCTGAAACACGTATGTACTCATTACCAGCGATGGCGAGGCACGACACAATCCTCTGACCAGAGCGTTTCTTATCGTCGCTAGTCTGCGCCACACGACACTAGTAGCACGTAGCGGGTCGGCAGGAACAGTTGTCATCTATATGTGGCGGGTCGGGAGAGGTAGTAGTCAGTCGACAGTATTAGCGAGTGGACGGTTGTACTGAGCGGGGCGGCGGCGTGCTCTTCTCGCGACTCTGGTCTCCGTTCGGGACGATGCATACTGTTATTACAGGTAAGGTAATGAAGCTGCATTGCGCAAATCTAATACTGTATGTCAATTGTAACTATTTTCTTCACAACAAAATGCCCCAATAATACTTTGTTTCCAAACAAACTTTTTTAAAGTACAACCATTCATTTCCATTTAAATAATATTTCCTACGCATTTCCTCCAACAATCAAAATTAAATGTGAGCCGGCATTCATTGCACGACGCTGTGTACAGGTATCTACAGTTAAGAGCACATATAGATGCAGTTTGTTTTTTCTCTTTTGTCTTTTTTGTTTTTTTTTTTTTTTTTTTTGACGTAACGATCTTTTGCTCTTTTTATTCTAATTTGTACGTACGCTGTTTGTTTAGATTTTTATATTGGTAATGCCACGTAGCGCTCCGCGTGAAAATCACTGCCTGTGCTGTGTGCAGTCTGTGGCTAGTTTGCATTGTTGTTGTCATGAACTGCTATAGCTGGATGTGAACAGCGCGTAGCGTTGCGCAGTTAGGGGTGAGCCGCCAGCACTGGTGCATGTGAGGACAGAGATGGCGGACGTTTCAAATTACATATATTATGACTGGTGATGATATTAAGGGTAAATACATTGTTTGTTGTTCTCTATTAAACATCTTTACTTTGCTAACTATCCCTATCGGTAGTTAGTGCCCTCCGTAGTTTGGAATCTCTTATTTAGCTGGCAGCAGTGGTGCTCGCTGTATTGCAGTAGTTCGAGTAATGAAGATTTTTGTGAGGTAAGTGATTTCCGACAGGTGTACTTTAATGTTACTCAGGGCCATTCTTTTGCAGGGATCTTT
>NW_026046865.1:0-32770 GCF_023864275.1 Schistocerca cancellata
GAAACACTTCGCTGTGTGACTGTCGCGCGCCTGATGGGTGTATATGCATCACTGTATTTACACCCATACCTTTGACCTGTGCTGTGATGGGCTCTCTGGCAGACCTAGGTATGGAGATGGTCTCCTTTTTCATCCCACCTACCGAGATGCACTATTTCAACATAATTTCACCCCTTTTATTCGACTTTTATAGACTCACATTTTATGTGCAACTGAAGCTGCAACGCTGGTCCCGAAACTGGGTTGTTTATTCTTTTAGAAGAAAGAAAAAGTAGGGCATCTTATTATTGATGATGAATATTAACAGTTCTGGATGTCCCGTCAAGAGAAACATGTATTATGTACACTGACGGAAAAAAATCGGAACAAAAAAATAATTAACGTAGAATACTCAGATGTCGGGAATATAACTGGCTATGTAACATTTTTAAGTGACTGAAGTTGCAAGATTGCAGGCTAATGTAAGCGCGAGATAAGTTATAGGAAATTTGAAATGTTGGTACGTTAATAACCAGGGAAACCGCGTGAATGTTGAATGTAAGCATGCAATCGTGCATGCATTGTGTTGTACTGGGGGCGGATGTCTGTGGAATCGAGTTCCATGGCCTTAGCACTTGGTCAGTCAATACAGGGATTGTTAATGCTGTTCCTGGATAACGCTGTAGTTATCGGCCGATGATGTCACGTATGTGTACGATTGGGGACAGATCTGATGACTGAGCAAGCCAAGGCAATATGTCGAAACTCCATAGAGCCTGTAGCATGTTGAGCTACAACAGCGGTATGTGGACGAGCGTTATCCTGTTGGAAAACACACACTGGAATGCTGTACTTGAAAGACAGAACAGTAGATCGTATCACCAGACTGACACACAAATTTGCAGTCAGGGTGCGTGGGATAATCACGAATGTCTTCTGCTGTCATACGAAATAGCACCCCAGACCATAGCTGCAGGTGTACGTCAAGTGTGTCCATCACTCAGACAGGCTTGTCGAAATCCTGCAACTGACTTCCTTCTAACCGACACATGGCTATCACTGGCACCGAGGCAGAACCAGCTTTCATCAGGCAACACGACAGACCTCCAACCAGCCCTCCAACGTGCTCTTCCTTGACAGCTCTTAAGTCGCAAATGGCGATAGTCTGCAGACAGTCGAATTCCCGTTAGCGGGGGTCTGGCTCGGATCTATCCGCGAAATAACAGATTTACAACAGTTCTTTGTGTCACTGTAGTGCCAGCTGCTGCTCCTATCGCTGCTGTAGATACAGTATTATGCGGCAGAGCCACACCCGAAACACAATGTCGTGCCTCTCGAAAGTGCTACGTCGCCTTCCGGAGTCTGGTCACTTGGGACCGCACATCCTCGTGCTTCGCGGCTACCGCTGCGAGCAATCATTTACAATGGCAACATTCCTGCCAATTCTTTCTGCAATACCGCAGAAGGAACATCCAGTTTCTCGTAGTCCTATTACATGACCTCGTACAAACGTAATAGCTTGTCACCTTAAGGGCATTCTTGACTAACATCAAGTCACCATGACTAATCTGTAAAGTTACTAAAGCTCACGACCGATACAGCGCGTATTTAAAGTAAAGCTGATCTGCATCCTCAGAGTGATGTTACTAGCGCCACTTCTAAGCGACTGGCGCTAGATTTGGACAGACGTAATTTTACACGCCTATCAACTTCCACTTATGTCGCATAACTCCTTCTTGGTGTTGTCATTTTTTCTGTCAATGTATTTTGCTTCTCTTCAAGGTATCAGACCTTGATTATCACTGCTTATGGGATTTTCCTAGCTTTTCTAAACACATACACGTCTTTCAAGTTTAGGTTTTTAGCTGTTATTTATTTAAGTTACTAGCCGCTCATGCCTATTATTTATTTAGGTTACTAGCTGCCCATGTCTAAGAACATAAGTTGAGTGAAGAAACAAAACAATATTCTCGATAAAATTGCTTTTGATTCAGTAGTTCTTTAAGAGGTCACCCCAAGAGATGCAAAACGGGAAGTATTCTGGATTCAGTTTGTAAAACATCTCTGAGAAAGAGTGAAGGATAACGATAGGAAGACACTGCAAATAACAAAGATCAAAGACGGCGCTAGAAGGACTTTGTAGATACGCACTGAGGACAAATTTTGCTTGTTGCCTAAACGACTGGTTGCTGGATACACGAACGTATCCTACTTTAAACCCATCGGCAAGGAAATATTGCCGGTGGTGAGATGTACAAGTGGTTGAACTATTATAAGAGTCGATATCTTGCATTTCATACCCGGTAGCGACATTAGTTCAGTGTTACTAATTTTTAATTTATTGCTGCGCAAATATCTCTTCCAAAAGTGGCTATGAGCTAGATTCATCAGTTTTGCATATCCAAGTATAATTTGTCTGCAGGCGATGTCTGTCCATCTTTTATCAAGTAGTCGTCTAGCATGTCATTTTTCTGATTACTAAAACCTAGTGGAGAAATTGCTGGCAAGCTTCCTTTCGTCGCCCGTAATTCATTCAACTCAGAGACGAGTGGTCAATGTCGCTGCTTCTGGACAGCGGGATCCTGGGTTCGATTCTCTGCCAGGTCGGAGTTTTTCTTCGCGATGACAAAGATGCTCATGTCTCCGAAGTGGCGTCAAATAGAATGACTTGCACCAGGCAGCCGAACAAACCCAGGCAGGGTCTCCTTGCATGTTCCCATACTATCGTTTCACTGGCAGAGGAAATTTTTCCCGTTTTAAGTATACAAATATTCAACTAATTAATAAGAAAATGACTAGACTGAAAACAATTTCCATCCAGTTTCCTTACTGAGATCTTTTTCCAAAACATTCGAAAAAGTGATGTGTTCAAGGGCAGAGTAGTCGCGCACATGAATGAAAACAGTCTACGAGCACATCCCAGTTTGGATTCCTGGAAGGTTGCACGACTGAGAATGCTCTTGCTATATCCACTGATTAAATAGCACAAGCCTTAAATAAAAATGTATCGCCATTTTTTTTCTCACCAAGACCTTCGATTGTGCCGGCCGGAGTGGCCGAGAGGTTCTAGGCGCTACAGTTTGGAAACGCGAGACCGCTACAGTAGCAGGTTCGAATCGCGCCTCGGGCATGGATGTGTGTGATGTCCTTAGGTCAATTAGGTTTAAGTAGTTGTAAGTTCTAGGGGACTGATGATCTCAGCAGTTAAGTCTCATAGTGCTCAGAGCAATTTTGAACCTTCGATTGTATAGATCGTGATACTCTGCTAGAAAATCTTATGTTTTATGGTGGCTTTACATACAGTTGGTTTGAATTACACTTGACAAACAGAATGCTAAGGATTGTGTTGAATAATTCAGACAATGTCGGAAAGATAGAATATTTTAGTGGTTGAGGTAAAATCACAAAGAAAGCCCACAGGATTCTATTTTGCGTCTACTCCTACACGTTATACATGTAAATGGGTTTCCGCTTAACATTCAACATGCAGAATTGGTACTTTCTGCAGACGATACTAGCGTTTCTATAAATCCGATTAGACAGAAAGCAACGGAAGAGTCAAAATTATTGAGTGGTTCTCTGTAAATTGAGTCTCCGCAAATTTTGAAAAACACACACGATATTCAGTTCTGTACAATAAATGGAGCCATACAAACAATTGATGTAGCACACGGGCGGGAATGAGTTACTAGAGTATTATATTCCAAATTCTGTGTTGCACATTTTGCTGTAACTCTGAACAGCAAAAAGTATATTATTGAGCTTCGCAAACAATTAAGTTCAGCTACTTTTGCTCTTCCTACAACTGCTAATCTTGGAAACAAGGCAATCAATCTCCCGACATATTTTCATATTTCCGATCAGTAATGTCGTACGAAATAATTTTCTGGCGTAACTCATCACTTAGACAGAAAATATTAATTCCACAGAAGCGAGCAGTAAGAACAAAATGTCGATTCAGCAATGGACGTCATGTATGCTCCTCTTCTAGAGGCAGGCGTTCTAAGTGCGCCGTCAGAATACATACAATCGCTAACGAAATTCGTCAAAAATAATCCATCACAATCTGAGAACAGTGAAGTACAGACCTACAACACTAGGGGGAAAATGACCTTTACTACCCACTATTACAGTTATCAGTGACTCAAAGAGGAGCTCAATATGAAGCAATAAATATTTTTGACCATTCGCCAAATAACATAAAGTGTCTGTCAGGTAAAATAGCAAGTTTTAAATATAATTTAAAATCATTTCTCCTGGACGACACCTTCTATTCCATTTAGGAATTTCTACTTCAGAACTGGTAGGCAGTCACAAAAATGTAGGGATAAAATGATAATGTGTTCATTAATGTTTGCCCAAATGATGTGTACACATCCTGAAACCGACGCGTTCCCCGTCAATTTATTAAAAGAATCTTTCAAATGTACTATGGAAAATTTAATGAAGACTTTGCCATACCGTGAAGTTGTTCTTTAACACTCCCCTCCTCCCCCCCAATATTTGTTTGCCTTGTTTTCACTTCTCGTTATCCCGAATACATATACAGGGTGAGTCACCTAACGTTACCGCTGGATATATTTCGTAAACCACATCAAATACTGACGAACCGATTCCACAGACCTAACGTGAGGAGAGGGGCTAGTGTAACAGTTTAATAGAAACCATACAAAAATGCACGGAAGTATGTTTTTTAACACAAACATACGTTTTTTAAATGGAACCACGTTAGTTTTGTTAGCATATCTGAACATATAAACAAATACGTAATCAGTGCCGTTTGTTTCATTACAAATATTAATTACATCCGGAGATATTGTAACCTAAATTTGACGCTTGAAACCTCCGACGTTCAGTTGCGTGTTATAACAAACACGGGCTACGGTCGGCGAGCAGCATCTGCAGGGACATGTTTACGAGGACGACCGTCTATACGAATGTGGCTGTAGTGCACTGTTGTGGTTTGGTCTAGCTGTCGCAGTGTCCGCATGAAGCGCTTGCTGCTATTGTTATTCTGCATTCGTCTCCGCACGCAGACCAACTGTAGTACATCGTGTTACCAGACCTCTGTGATAGTGTAGTGTTGTAGGAACTGTGACCATGGTGTATTCGAACTCTGAAAAGGCGGAGATGATATCTATGGCGAGTGTCGACGAAATGCAGCTGAAGCCTGCAGGGTGTATGCAGAACGGTACCAGGACAGAGAGCATCCAACGTGCCGCACATTGCAAAACATCTAACGCCAACTGTATGCAAGAGGTATGGTCGTAGCACGCAAACAGGTCCGTAACAGGCCCGTCACAGGAGAAGCGGGTGCAGTTGGTGTGTTAGCTGCTGTTGCCATGAACCCACACATGAGTACACGGGACATTGCGAGAGCCGGTGGACTGAGTGAAAGTAGTGTCATGCGCATACTGCATCGTCACCGCTTTCACCCGTTTCATGTGTCGCTACATCCGCATTTACGTGGTGATGACTTGGGCATTAACAGGGAATGGGATGCAGTTCTACCTGTTAACCGATGAAGCGGGTTTCACAAACCACGGGGCAGTGAATCTACGGAACATGTATTACTGGTCCGTGGACAATCCTCGCTGGCTCAGACAGGTAGAGCGACACAGACCGTGGACTGTAAATGTATGGAGCGGGATCATTGGCGACCACCTCATTGGTCCTCACTTCATAGGAGGGGCCCAAACAGCTGCAACATGCATCGCGTTTCTACAGAATGATCCGCCAACGTTGCTCGGAAATGTCCCACTGGAAACGCGTCGACGTATGTGGTATCACCATGATGGTGCACCTGCACATTCCGCAATTAACACTAGGCTGACCCTTGGCAGGATGTTCGACGGGCGTTTCATAGGACGTGGAGGACGCATAAATTGGCCAGCCCGTTCTCCTGATCTTACACCTCTGGACTTCTTTCTGTGGGGTACGTTATAGGAGAATGTGTACCGTGATGTGCCTACATCCCCAGAGTTTATGAAACAACGTATTGTGGCAGCCTGCGGGCTGGCCAATTTATGCGTACTCCACGTCCTATGAAACGCCCGTCGAACATCCTGTCGGAATGTGTAGGTGCACCATCATGCTGATACCACATACGTCGACGTGTTTCCAGTGGGACATTTTCGAGCAATGTTGGCAGATCACTCTGTAGAAACGCGATGTATGTTGCAGCTGTATGGGCCCCTGCAATGAAGTGAGGACCACGGTCGCTGTCGCTCTACCTGTCTGAGCCAGGGAGGATTGTCCACTGACCAGTACTGCATGTTCCGTCGATTCACTGCCCCGTGGTTTGTGAAACCCGCTTTATCGGTAAACAGGTAGAACTGCAACGCATTCTCTGTTAATGTCCATTGACAGAATTGCACTCGATGATTAAAGTCATCACCATGTAACTGCTGATGTAGCGACACATGAAACTGGTGAAAGCGGTGACGATGCAGTATGCGCATGACACTACTTTCACTCAGTCCACCGGCTCTCGCAATGTCCCGTGTACTCATGTGTGGGTTCATGGTCACAGCAGCTAACACACCAACAGCACCCGCTTCTCCTGTGACGGGCCTGTTACGGACCCGTTTGCGTGCTACGACCATACCTGTTGCATACAGTTGGCGGTAGATGTTTTGCAATGTGCGGCACGTTGGATGCTGTCTGTCCGGGTACGGTTCTGCATACACCCTGCAGGCTTCAGCTGCATTTCGTCGACACTAGCCATAGATGAGTATCATCTCCGCCTTTTCAGCGTTCGAATACACCATGGTCACAGTTCCTACAACACTACACTATCACAGACGTCTGGTAACACGGTGTACTACAGTTGGTCTGCGTGCGGAGACGAATGCAGAATAACAATAGCAGCAAGCGCTACATGCGGACAAATGGTTCAAATGGCTTTGAGCACTATGGGACTTAACTGCTGTGGTCATCAGTCCCCTAGAACTTAGAACTACTTAAACCTAACTAACCTAAGGACATCACACACATCCATGCCCGAGGCAGGATTCGAACCTGCGACCGTAGCGGTCGCGCGGTTCCAGCCTGTAGCGCCTAGAACCGCTCGGCCACTCCAGCTGGCTACATGCGGACACTGCGTCAGCTAGACCAAACCACAACAGTGCACTACAGCCACACTCGTAAACACGGTCGTCATCGTAAACATGTCCCTGCAGATGCTGCTCGCCGACCGTGGCCCGTGTTTGTTACAACACGCAACTGAACATCGGAGGTTTCAAGCGTCAACTTTAGGTTACATTATCTCCGGATGTAATTAACATTTTACAATGCAACAAACGGCACTGATTACGTATTTGTTTATATGTTCAGATGTGCTAACAAAACTAACGGGGTTCCATTTAAAAAAAACTTAGGTTTGTGTTAAAAAACATACTTACGTGCATTTTTGTATGGTTTGTATTAAACAATTACACTAGCTCCTCTCCTCACGTTCGGTCTGCGGAATCGGTTCGTCAGTATTTGATGTGGTTTACGAAATATATCCAGCGGTAACGTTAGGTGACTCACCCTATATATATATATATATATATATATATATATATATATATATATATATATATATATATATATATATATACGCCCGGTGCACGTAGTGCACTGGCAATAAATAAAAGAAAAAAGTTAAGAAGTTTAGTTTATTAGGTTGGCTAGAGTTTTGTTGGCACTATTGAATCCCAGTCAAAGAAGTGTCCAGCCGATCTTTCGATGGTTTAATTTCATTCGGATGCGATATTTTAGTTCAGCGAAATGAGCCCGATTTTTTTTTATGGAGGCTATTACAGGATGCATGTACTTAATTACGAACGCCCATTTGTTATTTAATCATTAATTAAAGACGAGTTTTTGTTAAAATCTTACCGGAATGCAAACAAACGAAAACTGTAAGACGCTAGCGAATAAAAGAGGTTTGTTTTTGATTCCGCGACATTCTGCCTTCTTTTTTATTCCGTCCGTAAGTATGTAATATTACCTTCTCGAATCAAACTTAAATGCATTTACTAGTAGTGACATCGGCCCCGAGCCATTTTTAAGCTACACGTGCAAAACGACAATATTTACACTAAGAAATTGAATTGAAAATTTTACTAAAATATGTATAAAATACATACGTAAACATAATTTTATTAGTGTTATTTCTGTAAAATTCCAAATAAGGTAGTACAATGTAAAAATGTAATGGCTAAATATAAGAATATATATTAAATATCTCAAAAATATATAACGTGGCCTTTATAAAACAACGATATTATTTCATATCCTTAAGCTTTGAATGTATAAATTTAATTTTGTTAAATTATGTTTTCCTATTAAGTAATTCTTCTACGTGGAAACCATTTCCGAGAGAAGCGAAAGCTCTGTTGCCGGGAGCTGTGGCCCTCTTGCTACCTGCTACAAGGAATTACGATTAATCAGCTGCTGAGGACGATCAAGATGATACAGATGTCGGTGACGAAGATGGAGCAGCTAATGAAGAACGAGAAGCATAAGAGGAAGAAGACTGAGAAGACATAAAACTCTCAATTATTGTTACTAACATATATTTTCTGTAATAAAGACAGTGATAGAGGTAGATTTGTAATAAGGTTTACCATTACCTTTTCATCAACTTCATTAATTTTTCGCAGATTCTTATCACCTTGTTGGATCTGCTATCTTGAATTTTTTAATTTTTGTAAAAAATCGTCAGGAACTGCATTATACCCATTCTTGGCCATACTTGAGCAGATTTTGCAATTTTTGCCAGGTTTTCGGTTTCCGGCCCACTGTGTGGCGACATAATATAGACGATCGGTGTACTGGCCAGTCTGCATTTGGTATTTCGGCGGTATTCAACATGTCACTATTTTGATGCCGGGCTGGTGCCCAATTCGCACCTCAATTACAAGGATTCGCAACAATTTAGAAAAGTGTCGCTCATTTTTACATGAATAACACTACACGCACACAATTGGAGTACACGGGGTAACTAGGTTGCGACAGGAAGAGCATCTGGTCACCCCTTAGTGTAATTATGCCATATCCGTTAACAACCACGCCGATCTTGCGTCTATGTGGGACAAAGACACAAGAAAACGATGAACTATGACGAATCCTTAAGTTTCAGTTACGTTAGGAATTTAGTTATGAATACGGCATACTGTTCTCATATTAATATCGTTTCATTTCGTTTTTGTCTATTTCTTTCGTTCTTGCTACGCTGTTTGTTACGAGATGCACCAACCATTAAAAATCTGTCAACCGAATCCGTAATGTAATTTATTTTGCCTTCCTTATAGGGCATTGCTTGTGTACAAATTCATCGTAACATTAGTTAATTCTTATATTTGATAATTCATATTTTTCTATTCCTTTTTACAATGCTTTCATAGTCGTAGCAAACAAAACACTCTTGATCGTAAAGACTAAGATTTTTTTACACACTGAGCAATTCATTTAAAGAATTGCTAGAAATGTGACAGAAAAAAGACGTAGCTCTCTTCGTTTTGTTACTACCGCAGATTTTATGTGAAAGGTGTCCTTACCTGCGCATTCAAACGAAAATCCAATGAAACCAGCTTCATAGTATTAAACGACCTTTCGTCACAGCTTCAACAACTATAGGGATAACAGCACATAGATGACTGTTTTCACTTTTATTTTCCTTTGGTTCAAATGGTTCAAATGGCTCTGAGCACTATGCGACTTAACTTCTGAGGTCATCAGTCGTCTAGAACTTAGAACTAATTAAACCTAACTAACCTAAGGACATCACACACATCCATGCCCGAGGCAGGATTCGAACCTGCGACCGTAGCGGTCGCTCGGCTCCAGACTGTAGTGCCTAGAACCGCACTGCCACTCGGGCCGGCTTTCCTTTGGTATGAAATGTTTATTGATCTGACACTCTGTTGTGTGTGTGTCATATCCGTTAGGAACGAATTTTGGAATAATTAATAAAAGATAATTAGGCACTCTATTAGTAACGAAAGAATTACTCTACAGTTCGCAGTACATTACTATCGCTACACGAACTGAATATCTATGTAGAAACTAAGCCGTTATGTCTTAACGTAGCCCAGTAACTCCAAACCTGTTTGAGCTAAAGGTTTTGCTCGCAAGACGTTCATAAAACGCTGTACTTCGCTAGAGGAAGTATGGCAGCACCGTCAGCTGTGTTACGCAAGCCGGCCGAGGTGGCCTAGCGGTTCTAGGCGCTGCAGTCGTGAACCGCGCAACAGTGCTCAGAGCCATTTGAACCATTTTTTACGCAATTTTCGAAGCACTGCTTTCCTTCTTAGAGTCGGATTAATGTCTGACTAGAAACCTTAGAGCTTTACAGTTCGTCTAAGTTCTACTTAAAAAAGAATGAGTACCTAGAAATAAACAACCTTCATAGGTGACAGATTTATTGCCATAGACCAAATACATCCAAACTACCAAAAGAAACCAGCAGTACATCCCCATGGGAATATTCTAATGTTAAAATCAGTCGATTGTTGTTGTTGTGGTCTTCAGTCCTAAGACTGGTTTGATGCAGCTCTCCATGCTAATCTATCCCGTGCAAGCTCCTTCATCTCCAAGTACCTGCTGCAACCTACATCCTTCTGAATCTGCTTAGTGTATTCATCTCTTGGTCTCCCTCTACGATTTTTATCCTCCACACTGCCCTCCAATGCTAAATTTGTGATCCCTTGATGCCTCAGGACATGTCCTACAAACCGATCCCTTCTTCTAGTCAAGTTGTACCACAAATTTCTCTTCTCCCCAATCCTATTCAATACCTCCTCATTAGTTACGTGATCTAACCACCTAAGCTTCAACATTCTTCTGTAGCACCACGTTTCGAAAGCTTCTATTCTCTTCTTGTTCAAACTATTTATTGTTCATGTTTCACTTCCATACATGGCTACAATCCATACAAATACTTTCAGAAACGACTTCCTGACACATAAATCTATACTCGATGTTAACAAATTCTTCTTCTTCAGAAACGTTTTCCTTGCCATTGCCAGTCTACATTTTATATCCTCTCTACTTCGACCATCATCAGTTATTTTGCTCCCAAAATAGCAAAACTCCTTTACTACTTTAAGTTTCTCATTTCCTAATCTAATTCCCTCAGCATCACCCGACTGAATTCGACTACATTCCATTATCCTTGTTTTACTTTTGTTGATGTTCATCTTATATCCTCCTTTCAAGACCCTGTCCATTCCATTCAACTGCTCTTCCAAGTCCTTCGCTGTCTCTGACAGAATTACAATGTCATCGGTGAACCTCAAAGTTTTTATTTCTTCCCCATGGATTTTAATACCTACTCCAAATGTTTCTTTTGTTTCCTTTGCTGCCTGCTCAATATACAGAATGAATAACATCGGGGAGAGGCTACAACCTTGTCTCACTCCCTTCCCAACCACTGCTTCCCTTTCATGCGCCTCGATTCTTATAACTGCCACCTGGTTTCTGTACAAATTGTAAATAGCCTTTCGCTCCCTGTATTTTTACCCCTGCCACCTTTAGAATTTGAAAGAGAGTATTCCAGTCAACATTGTCAAAAGCTTTCTCTAAGTCTACAAATGCTAGCAACGTAGGTTTGCCTTTCCTTAATCTTTCTTCTAAGGTAAGTCGTAAGGTCAGTATTGCCTCACGTGTTCCAATATTTCTACGGTATCCAAACTGATCTTCCCCGAGGTCGGCTTCTACCAGTTTTTCCATTCGTTTGTAAAGAATTCTTGTTAGTATTTTGCTGCTGTGACTTATTAAACTGATAGTTCGGTAATTTTCACATCTGTCAACACCTGCTGTCTTTAGGATTGGAATTATTATATTCTTCTTGAAGTCTGAGGGTATTTCGCCTGTCTCGTACATCTTGCTCACCAGATGGTAGAGTTTTGTCAGGACTGGCTCTCCCAAGGCCGTAAGTAGTTCTAATGGAATGTTGTCTACTCCCGGGGCCTTGTTTCGACTCAGGCCTTTCAGTGGTCTGTCAAACTCTTCACGCAGTGTCTTGTCTCCCATTTCATCTTCATCTACATCCTCTTCTATTTCCATAATCTTGTCCTCAAGTACATCGCCCTTGTATAGACCCTCTATATACTCCTTCCACCTTTCTGCTTTCCTCTCATTGCTTAGAACTTAGTTTCCATCTGAGCTCTTGATATTCATACAAGTGGCTCTCTTTTCTCCAAAGGTCTCTTTAATTTTCCTGTAGGCTGTATCTATCTTACCCCTAGTGAGATAAGCCTCCACATCCTCACATTCGTCCTCTAGCCATGCCCGCTTAGCCATTTTGCACTTCCTCTCGAACTCATTTTTGAGACGATTGTATTACTTTTCGCCTGCTTCGTTTACTGCATTTTTATATTTTCTCCTTTCATCAATTAAATTCAATATTTCTTCTGTTACTCAAGGTTTTCTACTAGCCCTCGTCTTTTTACCTACTTGATCCTCTGCTGCCTTCACTACTTCATCCCTCAGAGCTACCCATTCGTCTTCTACTGTATTTCTTTTCCCCATTCCTGTCAATTGTTCCCTTATGCTCTCCCTGAAACCCAGTACAACCTCTGGTTCTTTCAGTTTATCCAGGTCCCATCTCCTTAAATTCCCACCTTTTTGTAGTTTCTTCAGTTTTAATCTACACTTCATAACCAATAGATTGTTGTCAGAGTCCACATCTGCCCCTGGAAATGTTCTACAATTTAAATTCTGGTACCTAAATCTCTGTCTTATCATTATATAATCTATCTGATACCTTTTAGTATCTCCAGGATTCTTCCATGTATACAGCCTTCTTTTATGATTCTTGAACCAAGTGTTAGCTATGATTAAGTTATGCTCTGTGCAAAATTCTAACAGACGACTTCCTCTTTCATTTCTTAGCCCCAATCCGTATTCACCTACTATGTTTCCTTCTCTCCCTTTTCCTACTATCGAATTCCAGTCACCCACGACTATTAAATTTTCGTCTCCCTTCACTACCTGAATAATTTCTTTTATCTCATCATACATTTCTTCAATTTCTTCGTCATCTGCAGAGCTAGTTGGCATATAAACTTGTACTACTGTAGTAGGCATGGGCCTCGTGTCTATCTTGGCCACTATAATCCGTTCACTATGCTGTTTGTAGTAGCTTACCCGCACTCCTAATTTTTTATTCATTATAAACCTACTCCTGCATTACCCCTATTTGATTTTGTATTTATAACCCTGTATTCATCTGACCAGTCGATTATAGTTAGCAATATCCACATAGAACCACTAATAATTTTAATGAGGTGTTAATGTCTTTGTCACGCATGTCACTAGCGAAAAATAGTTTAGGATAGGTTCGAAATTATACTCAAAGTTTGTTAGAAGTCGCTAATTGCTCACATTATGAAACACTGGATGAATATATTTGGGTACTTTACGTTCTGTTTCAAACACAGGCTAGTTAATCACGCATTTAAATACTTATTACGTCGTAACTGTTTGTCCACCAATGAGAGAACTTTGCAGTTACATTCAGTGATAAACGTAGGTAGTGTCCTCAAACTTAATTGCAAAAAGTCTCAGCAGTATAGAAGCAATAAATTAGAACCTGATGTCGAAGTTCCCTGCACGCCGTTCTAAGCAAAAGTTATTTTTTTATGCATCTCAAAGTTTACAAAGATATATCTCACGAACTATGGGTCACGCAATATTGTTGTTCTGCAGGTTCATTCGGTGATAAATTTAGATACTCTCAGAAAGGTGTGTTGCGAATAGAGTTAGTTGTAAAGAAGTAATAAATTAAAAAATCATGCCAGAGGCTGAAGTATTATTGCATGAACAGCGAAAATACACTAAGCGTTAAACCTTTTTTGCTATTGGTAGTTTTTGGAGGGTGTCAACGGGAATAGGTTTCTTACAGGTTCCAAGTTATGTGTAAAGTTTGTTGACGTTCCTAAGTGTTCTCATTTTTAAATACTGGATGAATATAGTCAAGTATTTGCGTCCCGTCTGTTACGCTGCCTCAGGACAAAAACGCAGTTTCTAACTGTAATACGTTCCAAGATAAAGAAAATAATGACGGGCCACGAAGGAATTATCCGAATGGGACGGAGATCGGTAGATGCTACGTACTTGTACACGCAAAAAAAAAGTGACTACAGTTTCATATTCTTTGGTTGCTGTGTTCAAGAGAGGAGCATCACAAGTTGAGCAAGTCAGTAACGCTTTGCTCCACCTCTGAACCTTATGCAAGCAGCTAGGCATTGATCGACAGAGTTGCTGGATGTCGTGAGGGATATTAGGAGGGCCACTCCAAAAGAATTGCACACTATTTTTGTAAAAATACAGTTTTCATTTCGCATGTTGAAAGTTTTACAGTGTGCAGATACATCCTTCCCGTTTGTTTTCAAACTTAGTTCAACCTGTTCCTGTGAGTGGCGCCGTCACAGCATGTCTTCAAGATGGCTGCTACACTTGACGTTCGTCAGAAGCAACGTGGTGTCATAGAATTCCTGTGCTGTGAAAACGAGACAGTGGGAAACATCCACAAGAGGTTGAAAAAGGTGTATGGAGATGCTGCTGTCGATCGCAGTACAGTTAGTCGGTGAGCAAGCAGGTTACGTGATGAAAGCGGGCACGGCAATATTGAGGACTGTCCTCGCAGCGGCAGGCCTCGTACTGCACACACTTCAGACAATGTTCAGAGAGTTAACGAGTTGCTGACAGGTGCATCACAGTGAACGAATTGTCACGCTTCGTTAGGATAGGGGAAGGAAGTGTTTGCAGAATACTGAAAGTGTTGGCGTTAAAAAGAAGGTTTGTGCCAGGTGGGTTCCCAGGATGTTGACAGTGGCTCACAAAGAAACAAGAAAAACGGTATGCAGCGAACTTTTGGAACAGTACGAGAATGGTGGAGATGAATTTCCTGGAAGAATAGTAACAGGTGATGAAACATGGCTCCATCAATTTTCACCAGAGACGAGAGGCAATCAATGGAGTGGCATCATGCAAATTCGCTCATGAAAAAAGAAATTCAAAACCACACCTTCTGCTGGAAAAATTATGACTACAGTGTTTTTCGATTCCGAAGGACTCTTGCTTGTGGACATCATGCCAAGAGGACCCACCATAAATTCTATCCATATGTGACGACACTGAAGAAACTTCAAGCTCGACTGAGTTCTGTTCGACCACATCGGCCAAAGCAGGATGTTTTGCTGTTGCACGACAATGCACGGCCACATGTCAGTCAAAAAACCATGGAAGCGATCAATAAACTAGGATGGACAACACTGAAACACCCGCCTTACAGTCCTGACCAGGGTCCATGTGGCTATCATCTCTTTGGAAACTGAAAGACTCTCTTCCTGGAACTTGGTTTGAAGATGATGACTCCCTTTTGCACGCTGCCAAACAGTGGCTCCAACAGGTTGATCCAGAACTTTACCGTGCTGGCTGGTTCCAAGATGGCGTAAGGGCAGTTCAGAGGGAAGGAAATCTTGTGGAGGAATAAAAATATTGCTCCTAAAGGATGCATCTACACACTGTAAAACTTTCAGACATGTTGAATAAAAGATGTATTAAAAAATAGTGCGCATTTCTTTTGGAGTGACCCTCGTATTTTGAACTGGCACGTTAGATAGTCAAAATCTCGAGCTGGCTGGAGGAGAGATCCGGTGACCTTAGTGCCAAGGCGGGAGCAATTATCTTGCTGAAATGTAGGCTTAGGATGGCTTGCAATGAAGGGCAACAAAACGGGGTTTAGAATATCTTCGACTTACCACTCCGCAGTGAGGGGTGCCGTGGATGACAACCAGAGAGCTCCTGCTATGAAACGAAATGGTGCCGCAGACCATCACTCCTGGTTTTGGAGCCGAATGGCAGACGACAGTCAGGCCTTTCCAGCTATCTAGAGAGTCTCCAGACATGTCTTCAAAAAAATGGTTCTAATGGCTCTGAGCGCTATGGGACTCAACATCTTAGGTCATCAGTCCCCTAGTACTTAGGACTACTTAAACCTAACCAAACTAAGGACATCACACACACCCATGCCCGAGGCAGGATTCGAACCTGCGACCGTACAGTCCCGCGGTTCCGGACTGCAGCGCCAGAACCGCACGGCCACCGCGGCCGGCGACATGTCTTCGATGGTCATCGGGACTCAGTTCAAAGCTGGACTCATCAAATGAAGACAATTCAATCCAGTCAATGACATTCGAGGTGAAGATGTGTCTGGAGCGCTCTAGACATTATTGGGATATCAACTTTACTGTGTTCCCCCACACGCCCTGACAACCAGGAGTGCTGGTCTGGGGCGCCATCTATTTTCATAGAAGGACACCTTTGGTTGTGATACGCGGCAGCCGTGCGGCATAACGGTACGTCAACGATATTGTACGTCCTCTTTTGTTGTCCTCCATGCAAGCCATCCTTGACTAACATTTCAGCAAGACAATGCTTGCCTGTACACGGCGAGAGTTTCTACTCCTTGTCTTTGTGTTTTCAGACTCTATCTTGGCCAGCAAGATTGCCGGAATACAAAAATTTGACAAAATAATTTGTGGTCATAGTGTTAGTTTGTTTTTGAACTGTTATGTAAAACTTATAAGTTTATTGATATTTTAGATTTGCTAAATGGACATTTTTGGAAACAAAGTCGTTTAGAATCTTCAGTCATCAGAACCAAAATCTGAAGATTTTTCAATCAAAAATCAAAGATTTTCAATCATCAATAGATCCAAAAATTAATAATGTAATCATACAATTTCAGAAAGAATTAAAAAACCTTTTTAAAGCAACTAAAGGTTATATTTATTTTAAAGGCAGAAGTATGGTAGATATAAAAGAAAGAAAAAATATGATGAAGTTACCAAACAATACAGAGAAAAAGAATATGTTACAAAACCTGAATACAAAACTATTTTAACAAAGTACAATAACTATGTCACTGCTGCACAGCTTAATGAAAAAATTAATCAGTTTCATCAAGATAACTATAACACTACAACAAATTACTTTACAAAAAAGGAGGTAGAGAAAACTTTTACAGATTATTTTTCAACAGATTTAACATCATACCTAGGTCAAATAAGCGATCTTCAGAAAATGTTGTGTGACAAACATAAACTAAAATTTGATTTTAATACTGATTCAGAAATATTGAAATACACATTTGTATATGATGTAAAAATCAAGAGAACTAATTTATTGGGAGCCAATGTAAATCGTGACCTGTCAACTACTGGTTTTAAAATAGAGATAAAAAGATTCAATGTTTATGAACTACAAATTTTATATACAATAAAATTTAATAATCAATCACTTGAAATGAAAATGGAAGATAAAATATTTATATCTCTAAATATGTCTGTTAAAACTGTACCTGTTTCAGGTGAATTAATCATATTTAGTGAATTACTTTTAGAATATAATGATGACACAATGGAAGCATAATAAATTATATTGTTATATTTTTTTAATCTATATAAATGGAGAATCATGCTTCACACTTGGTCCTTCAGGACAATCACAATCAAGCAAAACTCGTTCTTAAGGACGATCACATCTCTTGTTTGAAGTGTTAAAAATTTACTGAGACTCATATTCTTCACAGAGTAACAACTAAAGATAACAGACAAAGAATTGAAGGTCGTTGTTTAATTTGGAACCTAAAAAGAGTAAATTTGTTTTTAAAAAAATTTGTAGGCAAACAAGGGTCTGATGCAGTTCTGGGAGTGCTTCAGCTGTCACTGCTTCAGCAGTTGGTAAAGGTCTAAATAATATTCGTGAAGAAATCACATAAACTAATGAGAAAAGATTTTAAACAAAGAAATGTAATATCTCTCAGTATTGACGATCTATAGCATGCCAATGTAGTCGAAATGGATTCCAGCAAATTGATAGGAATTTCGAAGATTAATTGAGGATATAAATTTTCATTAACTGTTATCGACATCTTTTCCAAATTTGCTTGGACTATTCCCAGTAAATAAAAACAGTTAAGAATGTTGTTGATGCTTTTGAAAAAATATTCAGCATCAGCTGGAACAGTCTGACTGCAGAGTCAGGTCAAGACTACCAAAAAATTTTCAGACAGTTAATGGTAAAGAATTCTATAACAAAGATTTTCAAGAATTGCTGAAAAAATACAACATTAATCACTATTCAACTTTTACAGAATTCAAGGCGTCTGTTGTTGAACTATTCAACAGAAAACTTAAATAAACGATGTGCAAGGAATTTAGACTTGATGGAAATTAAAAATGAGGCGATCTAGTTTCGAAATTTGTTGATTAATACAATAACACAAAACAATCAACCATAAAAATGAAGCCAATAGATGTTAGTGAAAAGAACTATAAGATAGGCATCATTGTGCCTAATGATAAACCCAAATTTAAAATTGGCGATAAAGCGAGAATTAGCAAACTTAAAGAACTTTTTTAGAAAGGATACACTGCCAATTGGTCAACACAAATTTTCCAAACTGAATCTGTTATTCATTCCAATCCAATCACATATAAATTAAAAGCTGTAGATGATGAAGAAGTAACAGGAAATTTTTATGAATATGAACTACAGAAAACGAAATATCCAGTTGAGTATCTCATTGAAAACATGTTGGGAAAGAAAGGAATAAAGTATATGTAAAATGGTTGGGATTTGATAATTCACACAACAGTTGGATAAATAAAAATAATGTTATTTTATAAATAGTAAGTGGCATTTAATTCAGGTCTTCCCAGGGAATAATCAGATTCCTCTAAAGGGGGAATTTCCCACTCTATAATTCCACACAAAAAAGCTAAAATTTTTTGTGGTGCTGCTCCACACCTCTGAAATTCCATAATTATTTAATGCTCAATTTAAATATCCATTATTTATCTGATAAGAATATCTTCCTTCAAATTTGTATCAAACTGGTTTCCTTGAGAAATTATTGGGAATCTTTCTTTCATTAAATTGTATGGGCTTATTGAGTTTGGATTCCTGATTCTAAAAAATACTTCCATTTCTTGATAATCTGCTTGTAGTTCATTCAATCTATAATTTACAGAATAATTTTGAGTTCTTATAATATGGATATTCCCACATATGATTTTTCTTTATTAAAATTAATTCACTGTGTTTATCTCGATTAATGGTTGGAGGAGTGGCATGACTGTCAATAATATCATTTTTTTCTTGAATTATATCTCCAGTTGCGTTGAACATAATTCTATTATTATTTTTCGTACTTTCAGCTTTATTTTCTAAATCTTCAACTTTATTTTCTAAGTAATTAATTTTATTTTGGAGATTGTATTCTCCATGTTTTCGAATTGCAGGTAAAACTTCTTCATAAACTCAATCTTGAAAATCTGCAAAACGCATTGTTGATTTCATAACTAAAGAATTTTGTATATGTTTTGGTAGAGCCATTTCACCACTACCAAAATCCTCATAAATGTTACAATATTTTGTATAACATGGTCTTTAATAGCATCCCTAGGTCGAATATATCCTAGAGATCAGAAACATGATTTGCATAAAACCAAGGATTATTCTTCTTATCAATAATCATGAACACTTGCTCATTGTTCTATGTAAGCTTGTTGTTGATGTGGTCTTCAATTGACTCATTTACTAGAAATAATTTTAATAGTAGAAAATATTTAAAATTTTAGAAATAAGTCTTTATAGAGCTGATTAGGCGACTGGCGATTGCCAAAGCAGTCTTCAGACTGCTTCTGCCAAAGCAGCCTTTAGCTGCTGCTGCAGCTAATTTTTCTTTGCCAGCAGAATGAAGCAAACAAATATCACAAATAAATTTTGGTTTTCTGTGTTTAGGAATTTGACTCAAAGCAAGTCTAGGTTAAATATTTATGTAACAATAGTGTGAAATACTTCCTTCCTTAAAATAAAGGAGAGTTACATGTTTCTCTCTCTTATTTTTACGTAATTTTTAATGGATGAACTTGATAGTTGTCATCAAGCGAATAAACATAATAGATACATTAATTCTACTGTCTATTTTTGGAATATGATGAACCATTATAGGAAATTCAAAATAATGGACATATGAAATTAAGAATGGACATACGAAATTAAGATATAAAGGAATGAAGAAACTTTAAAATAAAAATAATAAATTTCATAATCTGGAATTCAGTATGTGACATTCTTTCCTATGATATTTTATATTCTTTAAATGGACAGAACCAAGCCACAGCTAAGGCAGTGCAGTGAATGGGTGATTAAAAAAAATTTGAAAAATTTCATGAAGATACACATCAAAAAGATGGATATCGAAATATTTGTAGAGAGTTGTATATAATTACCAGACAATTAGAGTTACATGTGAATGTGGTAAAACTGTAAACAGGCCTTATTTAAGAAGACATTTACAAACTGCTCTTCATAAAAATCTTATGGCGTCTCAAGAAGAAAGCAAATAATAGCGATCACCTAGGGAAATGAGTCATTTACTTTCGTTCAGCAATTCATTTTATTTATTTCCTTACAGTCCCCCTTTATAAGAAATTGTATTAAATTTATTTTATTACTTTCTCCTTTTATATGAAATAGTTATTTTAGAGTGAGTTGGACTTGAAAATGTGATTACAGTAGATCAGTTCTTGGGATATCGGCTAACTTCTGGCGAAATAGCTCACGAATGGGAGAATGAGCTAGTGAGCCAAGGGTGAGCCGATACCCCCAGAATTGATCTACTCTCAGGCTATGGCGCAGCATTAATTGTTTCCCCTTCGGACAAAAGTTCAATGAGGAGAATACCTTATAGTCCCAAGAGGTGGGGGCCATATATTTTTGGACGGCAACAACGGTTTTGAATTTTGTCGCTGATGGTGAGGTGGGTTGCCCGTGTTGGCTCTTCGTCTCAGGGATGCAGTGGAACACCTGCGTTTCGTCGACAGGCTCAACAGAGTCAACGAAGCATATACACTACAGGCCATTAAAATTGCTACACCAAGAAGAAATGCAGATGATAAACGGGTATTCACTGAACAAATATATTATACTAGAACTGGCACGTGATTACATTTTCACGCAATTTGGGTGCATAGATCCTGAGAAATCAGTACCCAGAACAACCACCCCTGGCCGTAATAACGGCCTTGATACGCCTGGGCATTGACTCAAACAGAGCTTGGATAGCGTGTACAGGTACAGCTGCCCATTCAGCTTCAACACGATACCACAGTTCAGCAAGAGTAGCGACAGCGTATTGTGACGAGCCAGTTGCTCGGCCACCATTGACCAGACGTTTTCAATTGGTGACAGATAAGGAGAATGTGCTGGCCAGGGTAGCAGTCGAACATTTTATATATCCAAAAAGGCCTGTACGGGACCTGCAACATGCAGTCGTGCATTATCCTGCTGAAATGTAGGGTTTCGCAGGGATCGAATGAAGGGTAGAGCCACGGGTCGTAACACATCTGAAATGTAACGTTCAAAGTGCCGTCAATGCGAACAAGAACGTGTAACCAACGGCACCCCATACCATCACGCCATGTGATACGCCAGTATGGCGATGACGAATATACGCTTCCAATGTGCGTTCACCGTGATGTCGCCAAACACGGATGCGACCATTATGATGCTGTAAACAGAACATGGATTCATCCGAAAAAATGACGTTTTGCTATTCGTGCACCCAGGTTCGTCGTTCAGTACACCATCGCAGACGCTCCTGTCTGTGATGCAGCGTCAAGGGTTACCGCAGTCGTGGTCTCTGAGCTAATAGCCCATGCCACTGCAAACGTCGTCGAACTGTTCGTGCAGATGGTTGTTGTTTTGCAAACGTCCCCATCTGTTGACTCAGGGATGGAGACGTGGCTGCACGATCCGTTACAGCCATGCGGATAAGATGCCTGTCATCTCGACTGTTAGTGATACGAGGCCGTTGGAATCCAGCACGGCGTTTCATATTACCCTCCTGAACATTCTGCTAAGAGTCATTGGATCTCGACCAACGCGAGCAGCAATGTAGCCATACGATAACCACAATCGCGATAGGCTACAATCCGACCTTTATCAAAGTCGGAAACGTGATGGTACGCATTTCTCCTCCTTACACGATTCATCACAACAACGTTTCACCAGGCAACGCCGGTCAACTGCTGTTTGTGTATGAGAAATCGGTTGGATACTTTCCTCATATCAGCACGTTGTAGGTGTCGCCACCGGCACCAACCTTGTGTGAATGCTCTGAAAAGCTAAACATTTGCGTATCACAGCATCTTCTTCCTGTCGGTTAAATTTCGCGTCTGTAGCAAGTAATCTTCGTGGTGTAGCAATTTTAATGGCTAATAGTGTACTTCCCAATTAGAAGCGCTCGAGAAATTCAGGTGAAGATGCAATTCAAAAATGGCTCTGAGCACTATGGGACTTAACATCTCTGGTCATCAGTCCCCTAGAACTTAGAACTACTTAAACCTAACTAACCTAAGGACATCACACACATCCATGCCCGAGGCAGGATTCGAACCTGCGACCGCAGCAGTCGCGCGGTTCCGGACTGAGCGCCTAGAACCGCTAGACCACCGCGGCCGGCTGAAGATGCAATTCAGTTGACTCTGTGTTGATCTATGAGATATTTCTGGTATCCTCCTCGCCCGCGAAAATCAAGTTCATTTATGATTCCATAGAGAAGAGATGTGGATGTTTCTAGAAATATCACGAATCATTTCTTCGCTCTTATTCACCATTAATTGTGGGACGGCCACTCCTTTGGACATAATAAACATTCGCTCTGCTATCTTTAAATTCACGATTGCAGTTGTACAAGTTAGTATCGTTCATTGCACTATCCCCACAAACAATGTTGATGTTAAAGTTCTGGAAAGACGGGTTTCCCCTTGCAAGAAGAAACCTAACTGGATCATGCCCCACACTTTGCAGCTGGCGGGATTCGTAACAGAGAATATCATTTCAACAAGGCACTGCAATAAAGCGTTTCAGCCCACCGAGACAAACGAGCTTGCATTTTGCTACCAACGCCTTCTCTTTGAATGTAGTCCTCCCAGTTTTGTCAAAAAACAATTCCTTCGAGTGTCGGATGCTCACTGTTCTTACTGTTTGGACAATACTAAACAGCTGAAGCGGCCATGTTTTGTGTCATTAATAAAATTGTACTAAACCATTAAGAGAATTATTCGATACGATACGCACTATAAACTACTGATACCAGGAGAAATATCGGTTTCAATATATCGAATACAAAATTACCTGTCCCGACATGAAAGTACTCGACTTCAAAAAGTATAGTAACTTTTTCTGTGTCCCTAGCAACAGTTTCTGCAGCATATAACTGAGGTACTCGCTGACCCCCCTCTGAAGATTCAGTTACTTGTATTTAGAATATTAGCGATCGCATTACGCTAACCTGTGATACTAGCCTCGTAGCCACAAAGTAGGAAGTAGCAAGCTGTAGCGTCCAACCCACTTGTCCGCAAGCCCGGGTTGGGGGGGGGGGGGGGTGTCAGCAGGCTTGCGGCAATCACTGCAGCCTCCAATTACGGCTAATTAAGCGAGCTGGCCAGGGCTCGGCCGGCGGCTGCAAACATCCGCCCACAAGCGCCTTCTGACCTTCCGGCTATCTTGTGGCCGCAGAGGACAGACACTGGCCGGCTAGCGTTTCCTGGGAGGGCCCCGTGTAGCGTACAGCAAACACCAATTACCGCCGCTTGCACGGAGAAGCCACACAGATGCGGAAACACCACGAAGCATGTACATGGATGAATCGCGGTTAATTACACGTTTTACTGACGTAGATTAGTAACTGTCGGAATTTCGCGTACAGTTATTTTGCAGAGATTTTATTTAGGAACCTTCTGGAAAGTGTCAACCGAAAACGTTTGGCTCCCGAAGCTAAAAATAGACTAAATAAATCTGTTTGTCTGCCATGAACCCATACTGAGTAGATCTTCGTAAAGCTCTACCATGTCAGAAAACCATAGTATAGCAAACTCGCCTTACTTTAGAATAATCTCCTCAGACGTAATGTTTCGTCAAATGGTTGACAACAGCGAACACAAGACTCCCTAGAAATTGCACAATTTCTGAATTTTCATTGGCAAACAACGAGTGATAAATGGACAAATGGGCTACTAAATTGACCAATTTGAGATAGATCTAGTTTTGAAAAAATAATAACTTCACTGCTCGCGAGTAGTAAATGAAGTGTCAAACAAATTCACCTCTTCAAGGCCTAGCTAGTTTGCACATAAAAAAGTACATTAGTGTAGAAATCATGTGATGCTTTCTTTCATGTTGAAAGAAAAATAAGTACCAAACTATAGCAGAAACTGAATCTTCTCTGCTGTCTCTTGATCTGTACAGCCTTAATAAAAACAGAATATCGATCGATATTTAAATATATTTTATATAATATTTTGTACTTTCTGAAAAAGTGCTAAAAATAAAAAAGTCCTAAAAACAAAAAAAAATGTTGGAAACAAGTCAAACGTTTTGTGACATGATTTGTCTAAAAGCAAGACATAAGACAGAGAAACATTTGGAGTGCCTCATTTTCTGTACTTGATTTAGGGAAGTGGTCATCACACTATGGTCCGCTGGCCGCATGCGGTCCGAATCACGTATTGGTGCAGCCCGCGGCTCTCATCCGTATTTTATAGCTAATAAATGTATCAAGCAACCAACAGTCGAATCCTAAAACCTCAAGCGACGTTAAGAAATTCTTAACAGTGTATTTTTATTGCTCGGTAACAAACAAAAATATTTAAACTGGCGGTAATATTTTAAAATGTGCTGAATTTTAATTGACATTGGTAAATTACGCCATGAGCTAAGTAAATTTTGCCGCATACGTCACTGGTGGAGCAATGTGTAACGCGACCACTGCAGTTTTGATAGATGTGAGAGGGGAAATATTTTATTGTTTCAATCTCTGTTGGTCCGTCATGGACAGGGGACATCGACTGATTAAGTAATTGTCAATCTCAACGAAATTCCCCAACAGCCGTGTAACTTAAGATGTTATTTTACACTCCTGGAAATTGAAATAAGAACACCGTGAATTCATTGTCCCAGGAAGGGGAAACTTTATTGACACATTCCTGGGGTCAGTTACATCACATGATCACACTGACAGAACCACAGGCACATAGACACAGGCAACAGAGCATGCACAATGTCGGCACTAGTACAGTGTATATCCACCTTTCGCAGCAATGCAGGCTGCTATTCTCCCATGGAGACGATCGTAGAGTTGCTGGATGTAGTCCTGTGGAACGGCTTGCCATGCCATTTCCACCTGGCGCCTCAGTTGGACCAGCGTTCGTGCTGGACGTGCAGACCGCGTGAGACGACGCTTCATCCAGTCCCAAACATGCTCAATGGGGGACAGATCCGGAGATCCTGCTGGCCAGGGTAGTTGACTTACACCTTCTAGAGCACGTTGCGTGGCACGGGATACATGCGGACGTGCATTGTCCTGTTGGAACAGCAAGTACCCTTGCCGGTCTAGGAATGGTAGAACGATGGGTTCGATGACGGTTTGGATGTACCGTGCACTATTCAGTGTCCCCTCGACGATCACCAGTGGTGTACGGCCAGTGTAGGAGATCGCTCCCCACACCATGATGCCGGGTGTTGGCCCTGTGTGCCTCGGTCGTATGCAGTCCTGATTGTGGCGCTCACCTGCACGGCGCCAAACACGCATACGACCATCATTGGCACCAAGGCAGAAGCGACTCTCATCGCTGAAGACGACACGTCTCCATTCGTCCCTCCATTCACGCCTGTCGCGACACCACTGGAGGCGGGCTGCACGATGTTGGGGCGTGAGCGGAAGACGGCCTAACGGTGTGCGGGACCGTAGCCCAGCTTCATGGAGACGGTTGCGAATGGCCCTCGCCGATACCCCAGGAGCAACAGTGTCCCTAATTTGCTGGGAAGTGGCGGTGCGGTCCCCTACGGCACTGCGTAGGATCCTACGGTCTTGGCGTGCATCCGTGCGTCGCTGCGGTCCGGTCCCAGGTCGACGGGCACGTGCACCTTCCGCCGACCACTGGCGACAACATCGATGTACTGTGGAGACCTCACGCCCCACGTGTTGAGAAATTCGGCGGTACGTCCACCCGGCCTCCCGCATGCCCACTATACGCCCTCGCTCAAAGTCCGTCAACTGCACATACGGTTCACGTCCACGCTGTCGCGGCATGCTACCAGTGTTAAAGACTGCGATGGAGCTCCGTATGCCACGGCAAACTGGCTGACACTGACGGCGGCGGTGCACAAATGCTGCGCAGCTAGCGCCGTTCGACGGCCAACACCGCGGTTCCTGGTGTGTCCGCTGTGCCGTGCGTGTGATCATTGCTTGTACAGCCCTCTCGCAGTGTCCGGAGCAAGTATGGTGGGTCTGACACACCGGTGTCAATGTGTTCTTTTTTCCATTTCCAGGAGTGTATTTTATTTTGAAGGCTACCAGTTTCAGTATTTCACTACGCCATCTTCTGGCCCCATATGCATCTCTCTAGCGTAACTACTGAATTCACAACATCCAGAGATTTATGGCTCTATATGACATTTTCATTTATTTCGTGAGATGCATATGGGGCCTGAAGATGGCGTAGTGAAATGCTGAACTGGTGGCCTTCAAAACAAAATAAAAAAGTATCTTAAGTTACATGGATCTGGTGAATTTCATCGACATTGACAATTATTTTATTGTTCGTCTTCAAATGCTGACAACTCAAGAACGTGCGCCATTACCACCGATCAGATGCTATGGTATAAGTGTCAAGCGGAAGTACAGGGATTTGTGAAAGTGCATTGTAGGAATGGTCGTGGTACGTATTTGCAGAAAGTTATGTGCAGTCAAATTAAAGCTGTTATGATACAATGCAATGAATAAAACAAAAAATCTCATTCCAAACATCTGAGGCAGTGTCTCTTATTGCAATTACTGTTATTAATTAATACAACATACTAATTTATGGAGACAGCCAGTTAACAGTAAGGTAAATAGAGGAAGGTTTAGTAAAGTGGTTAGGATGGGAAAAGTAGCCACTACATATTTTTTGGCTTGAACAGCGCTGCTGCCTGTCGAGGACTTGCCAGACAAATTCTGTATACATCATCGTTGTCGTCAGTGAGATTCTCAGAGGAAGCTGGTCCAGTTACTTTCTAGTGAACACCTTTTTGTTTTTGAGTCGTCTGCTGCCAGATAAGTCAAGGGGTGCACCACAGTAAGTATTAGTTACTTCCAGAAAACAAACATAATACACAGATAAAACTGCATGCCAAACCATTTTTTTCTATAAAGCTAGCATCTGTCTTTATATGCCTTTGTGGCAATTCTAAATTAACTAATATATATTATTCAAAATCGTCTTTGTTCTACTTGGACCAATACAAAAAGCCGATTGTTAGCGGTCTGCTTCAGCCGCTTGGTATTCTTTCAAGTACTATGGAGTGAAGACGACCACAAAACGTGCCCTGAAATCAGAAAAACAAACACTGGATTCTGCTGCAATGGCACCGGACACAGTACCCGTTTAGGTACGAAAAATGGGTCACTACATAAGCCTTATGCAAAATTTGTAAGTAGTAAGCTAGCAATAACCATGGTTTGATAAAAATTTAATTTCCCTTTGAGTCGTCACTTACCCACTCCCCTACGCCTCCTCCTTTCCAATGCTGCACGAGGTGTCGCCCTACGTCAGTACTGGCCCTTAAGCAACAAAGTTTGACCACCACTGACTTAGAGAATCATTCAAAGGCGCGTCAAATGTTTCTCTTATCTATTTCATTTGACAAAACATTCGTACATCTTTTTCAATATTATTATACTTATACTGATGCTAATTGGAAGGGTTCATCAAAGATTTTCACAAAATGAAGAATTATTTTCATTTCCAAAGTAATACAATAATATGTACTTACGAATCACATCAATTTATTCCAGCGCAATTGTATACAAACAATGTTAAATAAGATAAATATTAGGATGGTTACTTATAGAGTTTGTTCTCCTGCTTTCGGTTTAATCAAATGAATACCATGTTAATGCGGACAATCTTCGTTTCTTGTATTTATTCTCCTCCAATATTCTTTCATTCTCATACTTTGGGATCTCTTCTGTCCACTATGTATTTGTCCTGCGTGTAATTATGTCCTGGAAATATATGAAATCTTATTTGTTTTTATTTGAAAGCCACCTTGATGTAAACCTCTGATTCTAGTGTTCCCTTTCATGACGGCGCTGTACCTTCTGCATACAGTGTACTTCAGTTTTCTTGTTCATGAGATAGTGTTTTATGTTATGTGCAACCTTCCCTGGTCCATTCTAAGGACGTGTCCAGAGAACATGGTTCTTCTTTACTTGACTGTATCCGCGATTCTTTCTGTCTGGAAATACAGTTCCTGTTTCGCTGGTCTTCTATCTTAACCGCTTCCTGTTCATCGAGGATCGAATACTCCCTCGTAACTCCTTCCTTCCTAAAGCTGTAGTCTCTTAACTAATTCCGACCTTACGAAGTTCAGACATCACGCTGCTCTGTTCTTGCGAGGTTCAGATTTTCTGCCTTGTATAAGACTTCATTTTGGATCGCTGTCTTGTAATCTCTTAATTCTACATTCATCAAAACATTCTCCTTATTGCAGATGTTCATAGTAAGTTTATATGCGAAATTGATCTTGTTTATTCGTGCTCTCATGGCTTCTTTTTTCTGTCAGAACATTTTCTATTCATTCTCTTAGGTATTTAAATCTCACCTGTTAATGTCGTCAAACAAGCACGCTGTTTTTATGTTCGTCATATACTGTGTCTACTCTGTCAAGCTATTTCATATCCGTGGGACGTTAAACACTAATCTTCCCTCCTTCCTTTGTTTCAGACACTTTTATCCGTAGGTTTTTTTTTTTTTTTTTTTTGAGTCGCCTCTTCCAGTGTTTCAGATAATATCACAGTAACATCTGAAATGCCAGAGAATCTTGACATATCCCAACTTTCATTTCACTTGCATGCCATTCAGTCCTTTCATTTGTCGTTGCTGTGTACTTTACTGCAATTCGTTGAAGTGGGATCTTACAAAACACACACTGTATGATTCCTTTATATTAATGATTTATGTGTATTTACGTATTGTTTCTGCTAAGATATTCGTCGATGGAGGAGAAGATATTGACCACTAGTAAATTCTCCTATATTGGCAGCTGTATCTTCATTCATGGTTGCTGGCAAATTGTTGAAAATGCTTGTAGCTTTGTTGAATAAACGTAAGTGTCCTGATTCATTTTATTTAGAGTATTCTATTTCGTAGTGTTGGTTTAGGGAACTAAGCCGTCAGTTGAGAAAAACGGATATTTACAAGAAACTCCTTTAAGGGAAAGCAAGAATTAGTATATTGAATTTATTCACCAGCTCTCTGTGGCATAATCGGTTCGCAGTGCGTTTGATTCATATTGCACCTTCTTCAAGTCTGGAAACGATCTCTTGCATTGAAAAGTTACGTCGAAATAAAGTATAATTGACATTTAGAATGAAAGTAACGGAGGTATCCTGTCACGTCACTTTTTATGTTACGTATGTGCCTAACAAGAACACTGAAAGAATTATTTGTTTTAGCGTCAGAGAAGTCCATCACCCAACTGTATTTATTAAAACGTTGCAAACTCAGCAATTTAAGCGGATCAACCTCTTCTGTCTGTAGTATTTGTATACATTGGTGGAAGAATCTCACAGGTGCCGAGTTGCACATACTCCACGCAGCCCTTAAGAAGTATTGAAGCTTGTCGGAACCTCTGCCATAGCCCTCAGACATTTCTGTTTTTATGTATTCAGGATGTCGGAACTGATAATATTTATGTCTGTACATTAGTTACAGGAGGGAAAACAGTAACAAAACGGAAATCTTAGTTTCATGGTAGCCATAATGATTGCAGTACTGAGAGAATGAAAACAATGGGAAACGTAATAGTACAAGTCCATCTACTGTATATTCAATATTATGTTCTGGTCTTCCGAGCGTAGACTGGTTTGTTGCAGCTCTCGATGCTAATCTATCCTGTGCTAGTTTGTTCATTTGTGCATCGCTACAATAGCGTACATCAGCCTAAAAATGTTTAGCCTTGTCATGCCTTGATCTGCCTCTATAATTCTTACACCCCACACGTCGATTACCAATTTGCGTTTCCTTAATACCTCAGGATGTATTATCTCAACATATCCCTTCTTTTAGTCACGTTTAACCATAAATTTATTTTCTTCTTTTTCACATTATTAATCTCTTCATTAGTTGTGCGATACGCCTGTCTGCTGTTTACTATTTTTCTGTGACATCTCATTTCAAAAACATTAATTCTCTTGTTAACTGTGTTCCTCCAAAAAAGAGAAAATCGCTTTCAGACAAGACTTCGCAACAAGTGACGCTAGAAAGTAAAGACCGTTTTGGCCTAAGTAAATAAGGACGGAGAATATCAACGCAAAACTTTATTTACTAATTTCCAGTAGCTTACTCTACTTTTTCAATGTAGTCGCCATAGCTTCAAGGCACTTATTGTGACGGTGAAACCAATTTTCCCACTCCAACGTTGTACTCTTCTACCGCCAAAGATTGTTGGCCTCTTCACCATTTCATTCTTATCATTGGGCGCAAGCCGCTCAATGTGGCGCCGACTGAAATAAGACTTGCACTTGGCGGTAGAACATGACTGGGACTTCCCTGCCAACAATGCCATACGATCATTTCATATTTCGTACTGCCAAAGATTTGGACCAGGATGTCACTGCCTGTTTGAAGTCTTCAACGTCTGTGACCTGTTTTCTAAAAATTTTCTCAGGTTCTGGAATAAGTGGAACTCACTTGGTGTTTTTTCTCCTTTTGTAACGATACATGAGGTCGCGAATTGTTATGAATCAAGAACATCTTTGCTGACAATATTCCACCAATTCTTCTCAAAAGGGTAAGAATGGCATGACGATACTATTGGATGGGAGGTCCTACAGCTGTTTCAATCGCTAATGATTTCAAACAATTGGAACTCACTGGATGGTTCATGGTGAAAATGGAGTGAAACTATTCATCAGATAAATAATCGGTTATTACGTGCACATCGAAAGTCAAATTCCCAACCATAATTCACTTCAGTGGTTCGCTTTCTGATATGTGTGCTCGGTTGTGACCCATTGTGTTGTGCCCTAAAATCTGTAAATAAATGATAAGCCGCCCTAACGGACAATCAATGACTAAATATTAAACAAACCACACGTGAATTATTAAACAGGAGAAAGGGAATAGATATCTTCCTTTAGGACAAAAATGCACCTGATCACGGATTTAAGATTCACGTTCACTTTATCGTCTGTCTTCGCGAAGCAAATTATTAAGAATGATGTCCGTACATAGGCGAATACTAGCTACAGTGAAATACATACGCTTTTAAAACTGTTCCAGCACAACAAGTAGAGTGTACGCGGGCAAGATTAAATGCTACCAAACACATAATGCAGTGCGCAAACCGGTAATCTGAACAAATTCCTAACCTCTAAACAATTCAGTCAACACTATTCGCAATGTTTCATCTTTTAAAACACAGTTCAGCAAAAGATGTCTGCACTACCACTCTGTGATTACACACTTTCAAGGTACCTTACTAATACCTTGGCAACACAATAGCTTATCAAACGTACCCGACCAGCTACCAACAACAAACTGACTGCAAGACATACTCCGCTTGCTACTATCTCAGCTCTGTCACGTGACCAACAGCCCTAGCCGAAAGAGTATCTAGTGCCTGGCCGTAATTCGTTTGCACACACAATTTACATTACTAAATATTCCAAGTATATTAAGTGTATATATTTGTACAAAAGCACTAGAATACCTTTTCATTTCATTTACGTATTATCATATAGCCAATATTTCACTACTTTTTGAACATCGCACAAACAGAAATGGCAATCGCTATCAAACAATTTCTTTATTCTCTCTTTCCGGTTTCACACTATGTTACTCAAATGTCTTCTCTAGAAATTTTAATGTACAAATTTCTCATTAAATAATCCTAAGCAATTAAAAACATTAGTATAAGTAATTCATGCACAGGCAAATCTTTTCCTGTAACTGTGGAGAGGATTTTGTTTCGGCACACAGTTATAATTGTAACATATATTTTTACATATAATAAACAGATGGTCGGTTTATCAGTATGATAGGCTGCTAGTTTTGTATCTGATCTCAAGCGCTAACGGATGATGTATAGTGCACATTTGTAGCGTATCCGCAGCTTTTGTTACTGTTCTCATAAACAATTTCACATACAAAGGCAGGCTTTCTCACGAAAGCTTTGGGCTGCAGACTCCTCGACTTGAGCCATAGGGTGGTGGGGTTTCGGGTTCCGCTGGATAGGTCAGGAGTCCACTACACGCAGCAAGCGGCTACACGGGTAGCAGGGGTTGTGTGGCGTGGGCTGGGCGGTTTTTTAGGTTAGATGGCCTCGGGCAAGTGCAGAAAGGGCAACAGCCTCAACGGGTGCGGGGCAAAGTCAGGACATGCGGGGACCAAGCAGCAATCGGTATTGTAATTGTAAACTGTCGAAGCTGCGTTGGTAAAGTACCGGAACTTCAAGCGCTGATAGAAAGCACCGAAGCTGAAATCGTTATAGGTACAGAAAGCTGGCTGAAGCCAGAGATAAATTCTGCCGAAATTTTTACAAAGGCACAGACGGTGTTTAGAAAGGAGAGATTGCATGCAACCGGTGGTGGAGTGTTCGTCGCTGTTAGTAGTAGTTTATCCTGTAGTGAAGTAGAAGTGGATAGTTCCTGTGAATTATTATGGGTGGAGGTTAC